>NW_024058774.1:77500-216878 GCF_016432855.1 Salvelinus namaycush
GATTATTTAGACTATTTCTGATGTAGGCCTTTATGTGTTGGATAACATTCCTGCAGGCTTATTGTGTAGTCATTAGATAGGTGCGTCCAGGGTCTGGGGTTTATGATGCAGATAAGCTAGAGGGAGCTGGAAGGGTGAAAATAGTTGGGGTATAGAACATAGGTGGCACACTAAGAAGAGAGGGTTCCTCAAGGGTTCTTTGGGGAAGGGTGGTGGTTCTATGTGGAACCATAATGACTCAAAGAACCCTCTGAGCTCTTCAATGGTTCTTTGTAGTTCACAAGATGGTTCTTTACAGTTCACAAGATGGTTCTTTGTAGTTCACAAGATGGTTCTTTGCAGTTCACAAGATGGTTCTTTGCAGTTCACAAGATGGTTCTTTGCAGTTCACAAGATGGTTCTTTACAGTTCACAAGATGATTCTTTACAGTTCACAAGATGGTTCTTTACAGTTCACAAGATGGTTCTTTGTAGTTCACAAGATGGTTCTTTGTAGTTCACAAGATGGTTCTTTGCAGTTCACAAGATGGTTCTTTGTAGTTCACAAGATGGTTCTTTGCAGTTCACAAGATGGTTCTTTGCAGTTCACAAGATGGTTCTTTACAGTTCACAAGATGATTCTTTACAGTTCACAAGATGGTTCTTTACAGTTCACAAGATGGTTCTTTGTAGTTCACAAGATGGTTCTTTGTAGTTCACAAGATGGTTCTTTGCAGTTCACAAGATGGTTCTTTGTAGTTCACAAGATGGTTCTTTGCAGTTCACAAGATGGTTCTTTGTAGTTCACAAGATGGTTCTTTGCAGTTCACAAGATGGTTCTTTGCAGTTCACAAGATGGTTCTTTACAGTTCACAAGATGATTCTTTACAGTTCACAAGATGGTTCTTTACAGTTCACAAGATGGTTCTTTACAGTTCACAAGATGGTTCTTTACAGTTCACAAGATGGTTCTTTACAGTTCACAAGATGGTTCTTTGTAGTTCACAAGATGGTTCTTTACAGTTCACAAGATGGTTCTTTACAGTTCACAAGATGGTTCTTTACAGTTCACAAGATGGTTCTTTGTAGTTCACAAGATGGTTCTTTGTAGTTCACAAGATGGTTCTTTGCAGTTCACAAGATGGTTCTTTGCAGTTCACAAGATGGTTCTTTGTAGTTCACAAGATCGGATCATTAGAACATGAGGGGGTGTGGTTTGTGATAATTATAATGTAGTGGAGGCGGATCATTAGAACATGAGGGGGCGTGGTTTGTGATAATTATAATGTAGTGGAGGCGGATCATTAGAACATGAGGGGGCGTGGTTTGTGATAATTAAAATGTAGTGGAGGCGGATCATTAGAACATGAGGGGGCGTGGTTTGTGATAATTAAAATGTAGTGGAGGCGGATCATTAGAACATGAGGGGGCGTGGTTTGTGATAATTAAAATGTAGTGGAGGCGGATCATTAGAACATGAGGGGGCGTGGTTTGTGATAATTAAAATGTAGTGAGGCAGATCATTAGAACATGAGGGGGCGTGGTTTGTGATAATTAAAATGTAGTGGAGGCGGATCATTAGAACATGAGGGGGCGTGGTTTGTGATAATTAAAATGTAGTGGAGGCGGGTCATTAGAACATGAGGGGGCGTGGTTTGTGATAATTAAAACGTAGTGGAGGTGGATCATTAGAACATGAGGGGGCGTGGTTTGTGATAATTAAAACGTAGTGGAGGCGGAACATTAGAACATGAGGGGGCGTGGTTTGTGATAATTAAAATGTAGTGGAGGCGGAGCATTAGAACATGAGGGGGCGTGGTTTGTGTTACCTTGAGTGAGAGTCCTTCCAGTTGATCAATGTGTTGTGTGATCCTGTTACATATTATATGTGAATATGGTCAGTGACGGTGTCTTGAGGAAGACTCACGTTTGGCCGTGGACCAATAGAGAACGGTTGACTAAGTCAGTAGTTTCTCTCCTCAGGGACCCTCAGCTGTTCCAGAGCCAGTTCACTTGATTCAACGTGTCAATTAACACAATACTAATACTTATGGAATTTTAACAGTATAATATGGCTGACCAGAATTAAAAAACATGTATGCTCCTTCAAAAGGATCTGCAAAGAACATTTGTGATTGAAAACGTTTTTTTATAGAACCATTCTCCATAAACGTTCTATAAAGAACCAAAAAAAGGGTTGTAACCATAGCAGAAGCCTTTTTAGGTTCTATATATACAACCTTTCAGCTGCTGTTAGAACCCCTTTAACCTCTATAACCTCAGGGTTAAAGGGGTTCTAACAGCAGATGGTCAGGGTTAAAGGGGTTCTAACAGCAGATAGAGAGAGAGGTTAAAGGGGTTCTAACAGCAGATGGTTGGGTTTAAAGGGGTTCTAACAGCAGATGGTCAGGGTTAAAGGGGTTCTAACAGCAGATAGAGAGAGAGGTTAAAGGGGTTCTAACAGCAGATGGTTGGGTTTTAAGGGGTTCTAACAGCAGATGGTCGGGGTTAAAGGGGTTCTAACAGCAGATGGTCGGGGTTAAAGGGGTTCTAACAGCAGATGGTTGGGTTTAAAGGGGTTCTAACAGCAGATGGTCAGGGTTAAAGGGGTTCTAACAGCAGATAGAGAGAGAGGTTAAAGGGGTTCTAACAGCAGATGGTCGGGTTTTAAGGGGTTCTAACAGCAGATGGTCGGGGTTAAAGGGGTTCTAACAGCAGATGGTCGGGGTTAAAGGGGTTCTAACAGCAGATGGTTGGGTTTAAAGGGGTTCTAACAGCAGATGGTCGGGGTTAAAGGGGTTCTAACAGTAGATCGTTTGGGTTAAAGGGGTTCTAACAGCAGATGGTTTGGGTTAAAGGGGTTCTAACAGCAGATGGTCGGGTTTAAAGTGGTTCAAACAGCAGATGGTCAGGGTTAAAAGGGTTCTACCAGCAGATAGAGAGAGAGGTTAAAGGGGTTCTAACAGCAGATGGTTGGATTTAAAGGGGTTCTAACAGCAGATGGTCAGGTTTAAAGGGGTTCTAACAGCAGATGGTCAGGGTTAAAGGGGTTCTAACAGCAGATAGAGAGAGAGGTTAAAGGTGTTCTAACAGCAGATGGTTGGGGTTAAAGGTGTTCTAACAGCAGATGGTTGGGGTTAAAGGGGTTTTAACAGCAGATGGTTGGGGTTAAAGGGGTTCTAACAGCAGATGGTCAGGGTTAAAGGGGTTTTAACAGCAGATGGTTTGGGTTAAAGGGGTTTTAACAGCAGATGGTCAGGGTTAAAGGGGTTTTAACAGCAGATGGTTGGGGTTAAAGGGGTTCTAACAGCAGATGGTCAGGGTTAAAGGGGTTTTAACAGCAGATGGTTGGGGTTAAAGGGGTTTTAACAGCAGATGGTTGGGGTTAAAGGGGTTCTAACAGCAGATGGTCAGGGTTAAAGGGGTTTTAACAGCAGATGGTTTGGGTTAAAGGGGTTTTAACTGTAGATAGAGAGAGAGGTTAAAGGGGTTCTAACAGCAGATGGTCAGGGTTAAAGGGGTTCTAACAGCAGATGGTCAGGGTTAAGTCTTATGGCTGGGATCCCGTTAACGGGATCGATATGACAACAGCCAGTGAAAGTGCAGGGCGCCAAATTCAAAACGACAGAAATATCATAATTAAAATTCCTCAGACATACAAGTACTTTACAAGATAAACGTACAAGATAAACGTGTTGTTAATCCCACCACAGTGTCCGATTTAAAAAAAGGCTTTATGACGAAAGCACACCATCTGATTATGTTAGGTCAGTACCTAGTCACAGAAAAACACAGCCATTTTTCCAGCCAAAGAGAGGAGTCACAAAAAGCAGAAATAGAGATAAAATTAATCACTAACCTTTGATGATCTTCATCAGATGACACTCATAGGACTTCATGTTACACAATACATGTATGTTTTGTTCGATAAAGTTCATATTTATATCCAAAAATCTTAGTTTACATTGGCGCGTTATGTTCAGTAATGTTTTGCCTCCAAAACATCCGGTGATTTTGCAGAGAGCCACATCAATTTACAGAAATACTCATAATAAACATTGATAAAAGATACAAGTGTTATGCATGGAATTATAGATCCACTTCTCCTTAATGCAACCGCTGTGTCAGATTTCAAAAAAACTTTACGGAAAAAGCACACCATGCTATAATCTGAGTACAGCGCTCAGAGCCCAAACAAGCCATAAAGATATCCGCCATGTTGTGGAACAGAAGTCAGAAATAGCATTATAAATATTCACTTACCTTTGATGATCTTCATCAGAATGCACTTCCAGGAATCCCAGTCCCACAATAAATGTTTGATTTGTTCCATAAAGTCCATCATTTATGTCCAAATACCTCCTTTTTGTTTGGGCGTTCAGTACACAATCCAAACTCACGACGCGCGGGCAAGTCCATGCGAAAGTTCAGACGAAAAGTCATATTACAGTTCGTAGAAACATGTCAAACGAAGTATAGAATCAATCTGTAGGATGTTTTTAACATAAATCTGCAATAATGTTCCAACTGGAGAATTCCTTTGTCTTCAGAAATGCAATGGAACGCAGGTCTAACTCTCACGTGAACTCGCATGGTCAGCTCATGGCACTCTGCCAGACCCCTAACTCAAAGAGCCCTCATTCCCCCCTCCTTCACAGTAGAAGCATCAAACAAGGTTCTAAAGACTGTTGACATCTAGTGGAAGCCTTAGGAAATGCAATATGACCAATATCCCACTGTATATTCGATAGGCGATGAGTTGAAAAACTACAAACCTCAGATTTCCCACTTCCTGGTTGGATTGTTTCTCAGGTTTTTGCCTGCCATATGAGTTCTGTTATACTCACAGACATCATTCAAACAGTTTTAGAAACTTCAGAGTGTTTTCTATCCAAATCTACTAATAATATGCATATCTTAGCTTCTGGGCCTGAGTAGCAGGCAGTTTACTCTGGGCACCTTATTCATCCAAGCTACTCAATACTGCCCCCAGCCATAAGAAGTTTTAAAGGGGTTTTAACAGCAGATGGTCGGGATTAAAGGGGTTTTAACAGCAGATAGAGATTAATGGAGGTTTAACAGCAGATGGTCGGGGTTAAAGGGGTTTTAACAGCAGATGGTCGGGGTTAAAGGGGTTTTAACAGCAGATGGTCGGGGTTAAAGGGGTTTTAACAGCAGATGGTCAGGGTTAAAGGGGTTTTAACAGCAGATGGTCGGGGTTAAAGGGGTTTTAACAGCAGATGGTCGGGGTTAAAGGGGTTTTAACAGCAGATGGTCGGGGTTAAAGGGGTTTTAACAGCAGATGGTCGGGGTTAAAGGGGTTTTAACAGCAGATGGTCGGGGTTAAAGGGGTTTTAACAGCAGATGGTCGGGGTTAAAGGGGTTTTAACAGCAGATGGTCAGGGTTAAAGGGGTTTTAACAGCAGATGGTCGGGGTTAAAGGGGTTTTAACAGCAGATGGTCGGGGTTAAAGGGGTTTTAACAGCAGATAGAGATTAAAGGGGTTTTAACAGCAGATGGTCAGGGTTAAAGGGGTTTTAACAGCAGATGGTCGGGGTTAAAGGGGTTTTAACAGCAGATTGTCGGGGTGATAGAAACCCTCCTCAGCCTGACCATGGGACCGTGCCAAAGCCTTCCTGCTGAGAGAGAGAGTGTCAGTCAAACAGGCCTAATTATTTAATACCCCTGCAACTCTAAACTCATGATGAAACCCCTCTGGTGTGTGTTCACTCTATCACATTAATCTCTCGCTCTCTCTCTCTTTCTCTCTCGCTCTCTCTCTCTCGCTCGCTCTCTCTCTCTCTCGCTGTTTTCTCTCTCGCTCTCTCTCTCGCTGTTTTCTCTCTCGCTCTCTCGCTCTCTCGCTCTCTCTCTCTCTCTCGCTGTTTTCTCTCTCGCTCTCTCGCTCGCTCTCTCTCTCTCTCTCTCTCTCTCTCTCTCTCGCTCTCTCTCTCTCGCTGTTTTCTCTCTCGCTCTCTTTCTCTGTGTGATGAAGGGATAAATGATCACTTCAACCAGGCGAGTGTCTCCTGACAAATCTGAAGTTAGAATCGCCTTCAGCCTTGACCAAGACTCAGGTAAGACACACACACACACACACACACACACACACACACACACACACACACACACACACACACACACACACACACACACACACACACACACACACACACACACACACACACACACACACACACACACACACACAAACAGTTCCCGACAGAACAGCCTTTACCAACCCCCTCTGGTGTCATTTTAACTGCAGTAATTCTTCTCTGCTGCCCGACAGACAGACAGACAGACAGACAGACAGACAGACAGACAGACAGACAGACAGACAGACAGACAGACAGACAGACAGACAGACAGACAGACAGACAGACAGGTGTTCCTCTATTTCTGTTGGCCTGTGGCATCTTAAAAACAAACCTTCCACCTCACACACACACACACACACGGCGAGGTGGTCCGTGCGGTGTGTTGAAGTCAGAGTGCTTTAAGGCCGGCGGGACGGGCATTGAGATGGCAGCTGCAGCTTTGCCATAGTAGCGTCAGGTTTCCTCTGTAACACACAGACACACACACACAGACACACAGACACACACACACAGACACACTGGCCTATATTTAAAAGCATTTAACACTTCCCCCGCTCCTCCACTCCTCCCTCTCCTCCACTCCTCCTCTCTGTATCTGTCTTTCTCTGCATCTCCCTGTCTCTCGCACACACAGACACACAGTGTTGCATCATCCAGTGTGATGTCATTACATTTGTCCTCAGATTGACACCAGTACATTTAGACTTTCACTTCCAAACTAAAGCTGACAGGGATCATCATTATCTCTCTGTCTCTCTGTCTCTCTGTCTCTCTCTCTCTCTGTCTCTCGCTCTCTCTCTCTGTCTCTGTCTCTCTCTCTCTCTCTCTCTCTCTCTCTCTCTCTCTGTCTCTGTCTCTGTCTCTGTCTCTGTCTCTGTCTCTGTCTCTGTCTCTGTCTCTGTCTCTGTCTCTGTCTCTGTCTCTCTCTCTCTCTCTCTCTCTCTGACTAACTTCCAAAATAAAGCTGACAGGGATCAGCGTTATCATCTAGTTCTCACTCACCACTGTTTTTAGAACCTTCCATTACCCAGGATCCTCTGCATGTGTTCTAGAACTCCAGGGGGACATAGTTGGAGATGCAACATCCTGTATGTCCGTCTTCCTGCACGTCTGTCCATCCGTCCATCTATCAGACAGTTCATTTCAAAAAGCAGGAACTCTTAGGAATACACGCACTAACCCGAAGAAGTCAGGCTGTAGTCAGCCATACAGTGTTACAGTGTGTTGTCATTAGGCTGTAGTCAGCCATACAGTGTTACAGTGTGTTATGTTGTCATTAGGCTGTAGTCAGTCATACAGTGTTACAGTGTGTTGTCATTAGGCTGTAGTCAGCCATACAGTGTTACAGTGTGTTGTCATTAGGCTGTAGTCAGCCATACAGTGTTACAGTGTGTTGCCATTAGGCTGTAGTCAGCCATACAGTGTGTTATGTTGTCATTAGGCTGTAGTCAGTCATACAGTGTTACAGTGTGTTGTCATTAGGCTGTAGTCAGCCATACAGTGTTACAGTGTGTTGTCATTAGGCTGTAGTCAGCCATACAGTGTTACAGTGTGTTATGTTGTCATTAGGCTGTAGTCAGCCATACAGTGTTACAGTGTGTTGTCATTAGGCTGTAGTCAGCCATACAGTGTTACAGTGTGTTGTCATTAGGCTGTAGTCAGCCATACAGTCATACAGTGTGTTGTCATTAGGCTGTAGTCAGCCATACAGTGTTACAGTGTGTTGTCATTAGGCTGTAGTCAGCCATACAGTGTTACAGTGTGTTGTCATTAGGCTGTAGTCAGCCATACAGTGTTACAGTGTGTTGTCATTAGGCTGTAGTCAGCCATACAGTGTTACAGTGTGTTGTCATTAGGCTGTAGTCAGCCATACAGTGTTACAGTGTGTTGTCATTAGGCTGTAGTCAGCCATACAGTGTTACAGTGTGTTGTCATTAGGCTGTAGTCAGTGTTACAGTGTTACAGTGTGTTGTCATTAGGCTGTAGTCAGCCATACAGTGTGTTATGTTGTCATTAGGCTGTAGTCAGTCATACAGTGTTACAGTGTGTTGTCATTAGGCTGTAGTCAGTCATACAGTGTTACAGTGTGTTGTCATTAGGCTGTAGTCAGCCATACAGTGTGTTATGTTGTCATTAGGCTGTAGTCAGCCATACAGTGTGTTATGTTGTCATTAGGCTGTAGTCAGCCATACAGTGTGTTATGTTGTCATTAGGCTGTAGTCAGCCATACAGTGTTACAGTGTGTTGTCATTAGGCTGTAGTCAGCCATACAGTGTGTTATGTTGTCATTAGGCTGTAGTCAGTCATACAGTGTTACAGTGTGTTGTCATTAGGCTGTAGTCAGCCATACAGTGTTACAGTGTGTTGTCATTAGGCTGTAGTCAGCCATACAGTGTTACAGTGTGTTGTCATTAGGCTGTAGTCAGCCATACAGTGTGTTATGTTGTCATTAGGCTGTAGTCAGCCATACAGTGTTACAGTGTGTTGTCATTAGGCTGTAGTCAGCCATACAGTGTTACAGTGTGTTGTCATTAGGCTGTAGTCAGTCATACAGTGTTACAGTGTGTTGTCATTAGGCTGTAGTCAGCCATACAGTGTTACAGTGTGTTGTCATTAGGCTGTAGTCAGTGTTACAGTGTGTTGTCATTAGGCTGTAGTCAGCCATACAGTGTTACAGTGTGTTGTCATTAGGCTGTAGTCAGCCATACAGTGTTACAGTGTGTTGTCATTAGGCTGTAGTCAGCCATACAGTGTTACAGTGTGTTGTCATTAGGCTGTAGTCAGCCATACAGTGTTACAGTGTGTTGTCATTAGGCTGTAGTCAGCCATACAGTGTTACAGTGTGTTGTCATTAGGCTGTAGTCAGCCATACAGTGTGTTATGTTGTCATTAGGCTGTAGTCAGCCATACAGTGTTACAGTGTGTTATGTTGTCATTAGGCTGTAGTCAGCCATACAGTGTTACAGTGTGTTGTCATTAGGCTGTAGTCAGCCATACAGTGTTACAGTGTGTTGTCATTAGGCTGTAGTCAGTCATACATTCCAGAGATGATGAGGAAGAATGAATGAGGAAGCATCCTGAAGACACAGTCATTAGTTGGCTGACAAGGAAAGCACTGTCTTTTAGCCTCGGCCAGTTTGCAAGTCTGTTGGGTATCAAAGGGGAAGGAGTGGTTTAGCAGGGCTGCTATGTCCTGTGGTGGTCCCTTAGTGTGCAGTTCACCTTACACATCTGGTGTAGTGGTCCCTTAGTGTGCCGTTCACCTTACACACCTGGTGTAGTGGTCCCTTAGTGTACCGTTCACCTTACACACCTGGTGTAGTGGTCCCTTAGTGTGCAGTTCACCTTACACACCTGGTGTAGTGGTCCCTTAGTGTGCCGTTCACCTTACACACCAGGTGTAGTGGTCCCTTAGTGTGCCGTTCACCTTACACACTTGGTGTAGTGGTCCCTTAGTGTGCCGTTCACCTTACACACCAGGTGTAGTGGTCCCTTAGTGTGCCGTTCACCTTACACACCTGGTGTAGTGGTCCCTTAGTGTGCAGCTCACCTTACACACCAGGTGTAGTGGTCCCTTAGTGTGCAGCTCACCTTACACACCAGGTGTAGTGGTCCCTTAGTGTGCCGTTCACCTTACACACCAGGTGTAGTGGTCCCTTAGTGTGCCGTTCACCTTACACACCAGGTGTAGTGGTCCCTTAGTGTGCCGTTCACCTTACACACCTGGTGTAGTGGTCCCTTAGTGTGCCGTTCACCTTACACACCAGGTGTAGTGGTCCCTTAGTGTGCCGTTCACCTTACACACCAGGTGTAGTGGTCCCTTAGTGTGCCGTTCACCTTACACACCTGGTGTAGTGGTCCCTTAGTGTGCAGCTCACCTTACACACCAGGTGTAGTGGTCCCTTAGTGTGCCGTTCACCTTACACACCAGGTGTAGTGGTCCCTTAGTGTGCCGTTCACCTTACACACCAGGTGTAGTGGTCCCTTAGTGTGCAGCTCACCTTACACACCAGGTGTAGTGGTCCCTTAGTGTGCCGTTCACCTTACACACCAGGTGTATACATTACACTGTAGTCTCTGCTATGAAATACACGTCTGGTCAACAACGCAAGGCTACGCACGTTCCAAACGGCTCCCTATTCCCACGTTCCAAACGACTCCCTATTCCCACGTTCCAAACGACTCCCTATTCCCACGTTCCAAACGACTCCCTATTCCCACGTTCCAAACGGCTCCCTATTCCCACGTTCCAAACGACTCCCTATTCCCACGTTCCAAACGGCTCCCTGTTCCCACGTTCCAAACGACTCCCTATTCCCACGTTCCAAACGGCTCCCTATTCCCACGTTCCAAACGGCTCCCTGTTCCCACGTTCCAAACGGCTCCCTGTTCCCACGTTCCAAACGACTCCCTATTCCCACGTTCCAAACGACTCCCTGTTCCCACGTTCCAAACGACTCCCTATTCCCACGTTCCAGGGAACGCTCACTACATAGGGATTAGGGTGCCAGTTGGAATTACACCTAGGCTCTGTTCTGATAGCTCACTACATAGGGATTAGGGTGCCAGTTGGAATACACCTGGGCTCTGTTCTGATAGTTCACTACATAGGGATTAGGGTGCCAGTTGGAATACACATGGGCTCTGTTCTGATAGCTCACTACATAGGGATTAGGGTGCCAGTTGGAATACACTAGGCTCTGTTCTGATAGCTCACTACATAGGGATTAGGGTGCCAGTTGGAATACACCTGGGCTCTGTTCTGATAGTTCACTACATAGGGATTAGGGTGCCAGTTGGAATACACCTGGGCTCTGTTCTGATAGCTCACTACATAGGGATTAGGGTGCCAGTTGGAATACACCTGGGCTCTGTTCTGATAGTTCACTACATAGGGATTAGGGTGCCAGTTGGAATACACTAGGCTCTGTTCTGATAGCTCACTACATAGGGATTAGGGTGCCAGTTGGAATACACATGGGCTCTGTTCTGATAGTTCACTACACAGGGATTAGGGTGCCAGTTGGAATACACTAGGCTCTGTTCTGATAGTTCACTACATAGGGATTAGGGTGCCAGTTGGAATACACTAGGCTCTGTTCTGATTTAACACTCATTAACCAGTTGATGCTCTTTGTCTCCTTTCTTCAATCAGAGTTAAAAGATGTGGAGGAGTCGGCGCCTTTCCCTGATCTGGAACACAGACTGCAGGTAATAGGAGGAGGGGGAGAGGAGGGGAGAGGAACAGGAGAGAGGAGAGGAAGAGGAGAGGAGCAGGAGAGAGAAGAGGAGGAGGAGAAAGGAGAGGATCAGTGAGAGGAGACGAGGTGGAGCAGTGAGAGGAGAGGAAGGAGGAGAGGAGAGGAGGAGCAGTGAGGAGAGAAGAGAGAGGAGAAGAGAGGAGCAGTGAGAGAAGAGGAGAGAGAAGAGGTGGAGCGAGGAGCAGTGAGAGGAGAAGAGGGGGAGCAGTGAGGAGAGGGGAGAGAGGAGAGGAGGGGGAGCAGTGAGGAGAGAGGAGAGGAGGGGGAGCAGTGAGGAGAGAGGAGAGGAGGGGGAGCAGTGAGGAGAGAGGAGAGGAGGGGGAGCAGTGAGGAAAGGGGAGAGGAGGGGGAGCAGTGAGGAGAGAGGAGAGGAGGGGGAGCAGTGAGGAGAGAGGAGAGGAGGGGGAGCAGTGAGGAGAGAGGAGAGGAGGGGGAGCAGTGAGGAGAGAGAAGAGGAGGGGGAGCAGTGAGGAGAGGGGAGAGGAGGGGGAGCAGTGAGGAGAGGGGAGAGAGGAGAGGAGGGGGAACAGTGAGGAGAGAGGAGAGGAGGGGGAGCAGAGAGAGAAGAGGAGGAGTGAGGAGCAGTGAGATAGTCCTCATATCTATTGATAGTAGGGGCTGAGAATAGCTGCTACTGTTGCACTGAAGGATGCAATACCCATAGCATTAGACTGAGTAGAACAGACGTTATCACTATTATATGTTCTGTGGTGAGTACTGAAAGGAGTATGTTCTGTGGTGAGTACTGAAAGGACTATCCAATCTCAATTCTTCCACAAAGTGCTTGGGTGCAGGGTTTTGATCCAGCTCAGTAGTAAACACCACTGGTTAAACTAATGAAACACTTTAGTAAACACTATGATTATAGTTGATTAACCGAATCAGGTGGGCCCGTATCCACAAAACCTCTTAGAGTAGAAGGGCTGATCTAGGACCAGTTCTGCCTTTTAGATCATAATGAATTAGATTCATATGGACAGATTCTATATGGATCATAATGAATTAGATTCATATGGACAGATTCTAGATAGATCATAATGAATTAGATTCATATGGACAGATTCTAGATGGATCATAATGAATTAGATTCATATGGACAGATTCTAGATAGATCCTAATGAATTAGATTCATATGGACAGATTCTAGATGGATCATAATGAATCAGATTCATATGGACAGATTCTAGATAGATCATAATGAATTAGATTCATATGGACAGATTCTAGATGGATCATAATGAATTAGATTCATATGGACAGATTCTAGATGGATCCTAATGAATTAGATTCACATGGACAGATTCTAGATGGATCATAATGAATTAGATTCACATGGACAGATTCTAGATAGATCATAATGAATTAGATTCACATGGACAGATTCTAGATAGATCATAATGAATTAGATTCATATGGACAGATTCTAGATGGATCATAATGAATTAGATTCACATGGACAGATTCTAGATAGATCATAATGAATTAGATTCATATGGACAGATTCTAGATGGATCATAATGAATTAGATTCATATGGACAGATTCTAGATGGATCATAATGAATTAGATTCACATGGACAGATTCTATATGGATCATAATGAATTAGATTCATATGGATAGATTCTAGATAGATCATAATGAATAAGATTCATATGGACAGATTCTAGATAGATCCTAATGAATACTCTTTGTGGATCAGGGTTGGGGTCCGTTTTAATTTAAATTCAAGTCAATTCAGAAAGTAAATCAAATTCCAATGTTCCTCTTTGAAAAGCAGGTAAGAGAAATGAGAATTTCAGTATATTTCCTGAATTGACTGGAATTGGTAATGGAATTGGCCCCAACCCTCTTGTGGATATGGGCCCAGCCCTGTGTGAATAGTGTAATGTGACACTGCATTCATCCACTAGAGGGCAGCAGATAGTAGGGATATTTGGAGGGGAGGGGTTAGATAAGGTGTTGGTTGTGTTTGGACGGGCTCCTGGTAATGGCTGGAGCGGAATCAGTGGAATGGTATCAACACAATCAAACACATGGTTTAATGCCGTTCCATTTGCTCCGTTCCATCCATTATTATGAGCCGTTCTCCTCTCAGCAGCCTCCACTGGTTTGAGTGGTAAGCCGAAAGTAGCTGACTGTAGTCGAGGAGTAAAGTCGGAGGAGGTAAATAAGTACCTACAGCAAGTCGGCCAAGTTCTGCTGTTTCTAGGAAACGCGACAATACCAGACATGGCATTCGACCTTTGTTACTGCCGATGAAGTTGGATGCTATCAAAAAATTCCACTTATCCTTCACGAAGCTGAACGTGATCAACCCGATCCAAGGAATAAATATCCCAAGCATTCACAAGACTTGTTTTGTATTTTGTTGTTTTTCTAAAAATATAACCAAGTAGTGATTGGATAGACTACTAGAATGACAACCATATAGGGTGTTTCTGCATCATATGGGATATTCTCTGTTGTGTGTGTCATTACTTCATGTCCTTGTAACTTCCTCATTATTATTTGTGATTGTGCAACATGGTATTGTATCAGATGTGATTTAAATGGAGTCCACCAAGATTCTTACTGTATGGTAATGGATTGCGTCACTACAGCCTGTTGTGCATTCCTCACATTCTCCACCCTGGTTCGAATCCAGGCTGTATCCACAGCGGTCTAAGGAACTACAGACCCTGGTTCGAATCCAGGCTGTATCACAGCGGTCTAAGGAACTACAGACCCTGGTTCGAATCCAGGCTGTATCACAGCGGTCTAAGGAACTACAGACCCTGGTTCGAATCCAGGCGGTATCACAGCAGTCTAAGGAACTACAGACCCTGGTTCGAATCCAGGCTGTATCACAGCGGTCTAAGGAACTACAGACCCTGGTTCGAATCCAGGCGGTATCACAGCGGTCTAAGGAACTACAGACCCTGGTTAGATTCCAGGCTGTATCACAGCGGTCTAAGGAACTACAGACCCTGGTTAGATTCCAGGCTGTATCACAGCGGTCTAAGACACTGCATCTCTAGTGCTAGAGGAGTCACTACAGACACCCTGGTTCGAATCCAGGCTGTATCACAACCGGCCGTGATCGTGTGTCCCGTAGGGCGGAGGACAATTGGCCCAGCGTCGTCCCGGGGTTTGGCCGGTGTAGGCCGTCATTGTAAAGACACCCTCCCGGGTGGCGCAGTGGTCTAGGGCACTGCATCGCAGTGCTAGCTGCGCCACCAGAGTCTCTGGGTTCGCGCCCAGGCTGGGCTGGGTTCGCGCCCAGGCTCTGTCGCAGCCGGCCGCAACCGGGAGGTCCGTGGGGCGACGCACAATTGGCATAGCGTCGTCCGGGTTAGGGAGGGTTTGGCCGGTAGGGATATCCTTGTCTCAGTATGTAAAAAAAAAATTATAAAAAAATAAAAAATAAAATAAATAATAATAAAAACAAAAAAATATAATTATTTTTTAAAAATAAATTAAAAAAAAGTTATAAGATGTATGCACTCTACTGTAAGTCGCTCTGGATAAGAGCGTCTGCTAAATGACTAAATGTAATGTAATGTAATGTAAAATAAGAATTTGTTCTTAACTGGACTTGCCTAGTTAAAAAAAATTTAAATGTTGTTTTTGTCAATAAGCATGTGAGGAACAGAATGTGATTCAATCCCATGAAGGACAAAATACTCACTGGGTTAACACTATGAAACAGGATTAGACTATACACACCAGTTCACATTAGTTACTGGGTAAACACTATGAAACAGGATTAGACTATATACACCAGTTCACATTAGTTACTGGGTAAACACTATGAACAGGATTAGACTATACACACCAGTTCACATTAGTTACTGGGTTAACAATATGAAACAGGATTAGACTATACACACCAGTTCACATTAGTTACTGGGTTAACACTATGAACAGGATTAGACTATACACATCAGTTCACATTAGTTACTGGGTTAACAATATGAACAGGATTAGACTATACACACCAGTTCACATTAGTTACTGGGTAAACAATATGAACAGGATTAGACTATACACACCAGTTCACATTAGTTACTGGGTTAACACTATGAACAGGATTAGACTATATACACCAGTTCACATTAGTTACTGGGTAAACAATATGAACAGGATTAGACTATACACACCAGTTCACATTAGTTACTGGGTTAACAATATGAACAGGATTAGACTATACACACCAGTTCACATTAGTTACTGGGTAAACAATATGAACAGGATTAGACTATACACACCAGTTCACATTAGTTACTGGGTAAACAATATGAACAGGATTAGACTACACACCAGTTCACATTAGTTACTGGGTTAACAATATGAACAGGATTAGACTATATACACCAGTTCACATTAGCTACTGGGTTAACAATATGAACCGGATTAGACTATACACCAGTTCACATTAGTTACTGGGTAAACAATATGAAACAGGATTAGACTATATACACCAGTTCACATTAGTCACTGGGTTAACAATATGAACAGGATTAGACTATATACACCAGTTCACATTAGTCACTGGATTAACAATATGAACAGGATTAGACTATACACCAGTTCACATTAGTTACTGGGTTAACAATATGAACAGGATTAGACTATATACACCAGTTCACATTAGTTACTGGGTAAACAATATGAACAGGATTAGACTATATACACCAGTTCACATTAGTTACTGGGTTAACAATATGAACAGGATTAGACTATATACACCAGTTCACATTAGTTACTGGGTTAACAATATGAACAGGATTAGACTATATACACCAGTTCACATTAGTTACTGGGTTAACAATATGAACAGGATTAGACTATATACACCAGTTCACATTAGTTACTGGGTAAACAATATGAACAGGATTAGACTACACACCAGTTCACATTAGTTACTGGGTTAACAATATGAACAGGATTAGACTATATACACCAGTTCACATTAGTTACTGGGTTAACAATATGAACAGGATTAGACTATATACACCAGTTCACATTAGTTACTGGGTTAACAATATGAACAGGATTAGACTATATACACCAGTTCACATTAGTTACTGGGTTAACAATATGAACAGGATTAGACTATATACACCAGTTCACATTAGTTACTGGGTTAACAATATGAACAGGATTAGACTATATACACCAGTTCACATTAGTTACTGGGTAAACAATATGAACAGGATTAGACTACACACCAGTTCACATTAGTTACTGGGTTAACAATATGAACAGGATTAGACTATATACACCAGTTCACATTAGTTACTGGGTTAACAATATGAACAGGATTAGACTATACACCAGTTCACATTAGTTACTGGGTAAACAATATGAAACAGGATTAGACTATATACACCAGTTCACATTAGTCACTGGGTTAACAATATGAACAGGATTAGACTATATCCACCAGTTCACATTAGTTACTGGGTAAACAATATGAACAGGATTAGGGCTAGGAGGGGTTAGGGCTAGGAAGGGTTAGGGCTAGGAGGAGTTAGGGCTAGGAAGGGTTAGGGTTAGGGCTAGGAGGGGTTCGGGTTAGGAGGGGTTAGGGCTAGGAAGGGTTAGGGTTAGGGCTAGGAAGGGTTAGTGCTAGGAAGGGTTAGGGATAGGAAGGGTTAGCGCTAGGAGGGATTAGGAAATGTTTGGGTTAGGAGGTGTTCGATAGGAGGGGTTAGGGCTAGGAAGGGTTAGGGTTAGGAGGGGTTAGGGCTAGGAAGGGTTAGGGCTAGGAAGAGTTAGGGCTAGGAGGGGTTAGGGTTAGGAGGGGTTTGGGCTAGGACGGGTTAGGGCTAGGAAGGGTTAGGGCTAGGAGGGTTAGGGCTAGGAGGGGTTAGGGCTAGGAAGGGTTAGGGCTAGGAAGGGTTAGGGCTAGGAAGGGTTAGAGATAGGAAGGGTTAGGGTTAGGAGGAGTTAGGGCTAGGAAGGGTTAGGGATAGGAAGGGTTAGCACTAGGAGGGGTTAGGGCTAGGAGGATTAGGGCTAGGAGGATTAGGGCTAGGAGGGGTTAGGGCTAGAAAGGGTTAGGGTTAGGGCTAGGAGGGGTTAGGGCTAGGAAGGGTTAGGGCTAGGAGGAGTTAGGGCTAGGAAGGGTTAGGGTTAGGGCTAGGAGGGGTTCGGGTTAGGAGGGGTTAGGGCTAGGAAGGGTTAGGGTTAGGGCTAGGAAGGGTTAGTGCTAGGAAGGGTTAGGGATAGGAAGGGTTAGGGATAGGAAGGGTTAGCGCTAGGAGGGATTAGGAAATGTTTGGGTTAGGAGGTGTTCGATAGGAGGGGTTAGGGCTAGGAAGGGTTAGGGTTAGGAGGGGTTAGGGCTAGGAAGGGTTAGGGCTAGGAAGAGTTAGGGCTAGGAGGGGTTAGGGTTAGGAGGGGTTTGGGCTAGGACGGGTTAGGGCTAGGAAGGGTTAGGGCTAGGAGGGTTAGGGCTAGGAGGGGTTAGGGCTAGGAAGGGTTAGGGCTAGGAAGGGTTAGGGCTAGGAAGGGTTAGAGATAGGAAGGGTTAGGGTTAGGAGGAGTTAGGGCTAGGAAGGGTTAGGGCTAGGAGGGGTTAGGGCTAGAAAGGGTTAGGGTTAGGGCTAGGAGGGGTTAGGGCTAGGAAGGGTTAGGGCTAGGAGGAGTTAGGGCTAGGAAGGGTTAGGGTTAGGAGGGGTTAGGGCTAGAAAGGGTTAGGGTTAGGGCTAGGAGGGGTTAGGGCTAGGAAGGGTTAGGGCTAGGAGGAATTAGGGCTAGGAAGGGTTAGCGCTAGGAGGGGTTAGGGCTAGGAAGGGTTAGGGCTAGGAGGGGTTAGGGCTAGGAAGGGTTAGGGCTAGGAGGGGTTAGGGATAGGAAGGGTTAGGGCTAGAAAGGGTTAGCACTAGGAGGGGTTAGGGCTAGGAGGATTAGGGCTAGGAGGGTTAGGGCTAGGAAGGGTTAGGGCTAGAAAGGGTTAGGGTTAGGAAGGTTTAGGGCTAGGAAGGGTTAGGGCTAGGAGGGTTAGGGCTAGGAAGGGTTAGGGCTAGAAAGGGTTAGGGCTAGGAGGGGTTAGGGCTAGGAAGGGTTAGGGCTATGAGGGGTTAGGGCTAGGAAGGGTTAGGGCTAGGAGGGTTAGGGCTAGGAGGGGTTAGGGCTAGGAAGGGTTAGGGCTAGGAAGGGTTAGGGCTAGGAAGGGTTAGAGATAGGAAGGGTTAGGACTAGGAGGAGTTAGGGCTAGGAAGGGTTAGGGTTAGGAAGAGTTAGGGCTAGGAGGGTTAGGGCTAGGAAGGGTTAGGGCTAGAAAGGGTTAGGGCTAGGAGGTGTTAGGGCTAGGAAGGGTTAGCGCTAGGAGGGGTTAGGGATAGGACGGGTTAGGGCTAGGAAGGGTTAGCACTAGGAGGGGTTAGGGCTAGGAGGATTAGGGCTAGGAGGGTTAGGGCTAGGAAGGGTTAGGGCTAGGAAGGGTTAGGGCTAGGAAGGGTTAGAGATAGGAAGGGTTAGGGTTAGGAGGAGTTAGGGCTAGGAAGGGTTAGGGCTAGGAAGGGTTAGGGCTAGGAGGGGTTAGGGATAGGAAGGGTTAGGGCTAGAAAGGGTTAGCACTAGGAGGGGTTAGGGCTAGGAGGGGTTAGGGTTAGGGCTAGGAGGGGTTAGGGCTAGGAAGGGTTAGGGCTAGGAGGAGTTAGGGCTAGGAAGGGTTAGGGTTAGGGCTAGGAGGGGTTCGGGTTAGGAGGGGTTAGGGCTAGGAAGGGTTAGGGTTAGGGCTAGGAAGGGTTAGTGCTAGGAAGGGTTAGGGATAGGAAGGGTTAGGGATAGGAAGGGTTAGCGCTAGGAGGGATTAGGAAATGTTTGGGTTAGGAGGTGTTCGATAGGAGGGGTTAGGGCTAGGAAGGGTTAGGGTTAGGAGGGGTTAGGGCTAGGAAGGGTTAGGGCTAGGAAGAGTTAGGGCTAGGAGGGGTTAGGGTTAGGAGGGGTTTGGGCTAGGACGGGTTAGGGCTAGGAAGGGTTAGGGCTAGGAGGGTTAGGGCTAGGAGGGGTTAGGGCTAGGAAGGGTTAGGGCTAGGAAGGGTTAGGGCTAGGAAGGGTTAGAGATAGGAAGGGTTAGGGTTAGGAGGAGTTAGGGCTAGGAAGGGTTAGGGCTAGGAGGGGTTAGGGCTAGAAAGGGTTAGGGTTAGGGCTAGGAGGGGTTAGGGCTAGGAAGGGTTAGGGCTAGGAGGAGTTAGGGCTAGGAAGGGTTAGGGTTAGGAGGGGTTAGGGCTAGAAAGGGTTAGGGTTAGGGCTAGGAGGGGTTAAGGCTAGGAAGGGTTAGGGCTAGGAGGAATTAGGGCTAGGAAGGGTTAGCGCTAGGAGGGGTTAGGGCTAGGAAGGGTTAGGGCTAGGAGGGGTTAGGGCTAGGAAGGGTTAGGGCTAGGAGGGGTTAGGGATAGGAAGGGTTAGGGCTAGAAAGGGTTAGCACTAGGAGGGGTTAGGGCTAGGAGGATTAGGGCTAGGAGGGTTAGGGCTAGGAAGGGTTAGGGCTAGAAAGGGTTAGGGTTAGGAAGGTTTAGGGCTAGGAAGGGTTAGGGCTAGGAGGGTTAGGGCTAGGAAGGGTTAGGGCTAGAAAGGGTTAGGGCTAGGAGGGGTTAGGGCTAGGAAGGGTTAGGGCTATGAGGGGTTAGGGCTAGGAAGGGTTAGGGCTAGGAGGGTTAGGGCTAGGAGGGGTTAGGGCTAGGAAGGGTTAGGGCTAGGAAGGGTTAGGGCTAGGAAGGGTTAGAGATAGGAAGGGTTAGGACTAGGAGGAGTTAGGGCTAGGAAGGGTTAGGGTTAGGAAGAGTTAGGGCTAGGAGGGTTAGGGCTAGGAAGGGTTAGGGCTAGAAAGGGTTAGGGCTAGGAGGTGTTAGGGCTAGGAAGGGTTAGTGCTAGGAGGGGTTAGGGATAGGACGGGTTAGGGCTAGGAAGGGTTAGCACTAGGAGGGGTTAGGGCTAGGAGGATTAGGGCTAGGAGGGTTAGGGCTAGGAAGGGTTAGGGCTAGGAAGGGTTAGGGCTAGGAAGGGTTAGAGATAGGAAGGGTTAGGGTTAGGAGGAGTTAGGGCTAGGAAGGGTTAGGGCTAGGAAGGGTTAGGGCTAGGAGGGGTTAGGGATAGGAAGGGTTAGGGCTAGAAAGGGTTAGCACTAGGAGGGGTTAGGGCTAGGAGGATTAGGGCTAGGAGGGTTAGGGCTAGGAAGGGTTAGGGCTAGAAAGGGTTAGGGTTAGGAAGGTTTAGGGCTAGGAAGGGTTAGGGCTAGGAGGGTTAGGGCTAGGAAGGGTTAGGGCTAGAAAGGGTTAGGGCTAGGAGGGGTTAGGGCTAGGAAGGGTTAGGGCTAGGAAGGGTTAGGGCTAGGAAGGGTTAGGGCTAGGAAGGGTTAGGGTTAGGATGATTAGGGCTACGATGGTTAGGGCTAGGAAGTGTTAGGGCTAGAAAGGGTTATTGCTAGGAGGGGTTAGGGCTAGGAATTGTTAGGGCTAGGAGGAGTTAGGGCTAGGAAGGGTTAGGGTTAGGAGGAATTAGGGCTAGGAAGGGTTAGTGCTAGGAGGGGTTAGTCCTAGGAAGGGTTAGGGCTAGGAAGGGTTAGGGTTAGGAAGGGTTCGGGCTAGGAGGGATTAGGGCTAGGAGGGGTTAGGGCTAGGAGGGGTTAGGGCTAGGAGGGATTAGGGCTAGGAGGGGTTAGGGCTAGGAGGGTTAGGGCTAGGAGGGGTTAGGGCTAGGAAGGGTTAGGGCTAGGAGGGGTTAGGGCTAGGAGGGGTTAGGGCTAGGAAGGGTTAGGGCTAGGAAGGGTTAGGGCTAGGAGGGATTAGGGATAGGAAGGGTTAGCACTAGGAAGGGTTAGGGCTAGGAGGAGTTAGGGCTAGGAAGGGTTAGGGTTAGGAAGGTTTAGGGCTAGGAGGGTTAGGGCTAGGAAGGGTTAGGGCTAGGAAGGGTTAGGGCTAGAAAGGGTTAGGGTTAGGGCTAGGAGGGGTTAGGGCTAGGAAGGGTTAGGGCTAGGAAGGGTTAGGGCTAGGAAGGGTTAGGGCTAGGAAGGGTTAGGGTTAGGATGATTAGGGCTACGATGGTTAGGGCTAGGAAGTGTTAGGGCTAGAAAGGGTTAGGGTTAGGGCTAGGAGGGGTTAGGGCTAGGAATTGTTAGGGCTAGGAGGAGTTAGGGCTAGGAAGGGTTAGGGTTAGGAGGAATTAGGGCTAGGAAGGGTTAGTGCTAGGAGGGGTTAGTCCTAGGAAGGGTTAGGGCTAGGAAGGGTTAGGGTTAGGAAGGGTTCGGGCTAGGAGGGATTAGGGCTAGGAGGGGTTAGGGCTAGGAGGGGTTAGGGCTAGGAGGGATTAGGGCTAGGAGGGGTTAGGGCTAGGAGGGATTAGGGCTAGGAGGGGTTAGGGCTAGGAGGGTTAGGGCTAGGAGGGGTTAGGGCTAGGAAGGGTTAGGGCTAGGAAGGGTTAGGGCTAGGAGGGGTTTGGGCTAGGAAGGGTTAGGGCTAGGAGGGGTTAGGGCTAGGAGGGGTTAGGGCTAGGAAGGGTTAGGGCTAGGAGGGGTTAGGGCTAGGAAGGGTTAGGGCTAGGAAGGGTTAGGGCTAGGAGGGGTTAGGGCTAGGAGGGATTAGGGCTAGGAGGGGTTAGGGCTAGGAGGGGTTAGGGCTAGGAAGGGTTAGGGCTAGGAGGGGTTAGGGCTAGGAAGGGTTAGGGCTAGGAGGGGTTAGGGCTAGGAGGGATTAGGGCTAGGAGGGGTTAGGGCTAGGAGGGGTTAGGGCTAGGAAGGGTTAGGGCTAGGAGGGGTTAGGGCTAGGAGGGATTAGGGCTAGGAGGGGTTAGGGCTAGGAAGGGTTAGGGTTAGGGCTAGGAGGGGTTAGGGCTAGGAAGGGTTAGGGCTAGGAAGGGTTAGGGCTAGGAGGGGTTAGGGCTAGGAGGGGTTAGGGCTAGGAGGGGTTAGGGCTAGGAAGGGTTAGGGCTAGGAGGGGTTAGGGCTAGGAAGGGTTAGGGCTAGGAGGGGTTAGGGCTAGGAGGGATTAGGGCTAGGAGGGGTTAGGGCTAGGAGGGGTTAGGGCTAGGAAGGGTTAGGGCTAGGAGGGGTTAGGGCTAGGAGGGGTTAGGGCTAGGAAGGGTTAGGGCTAGGAGGGATAAGGAGGGGTTTGGGTTAGGAGGAGTTAGGGTTAGGAGGAGTTAGGGTTAGGAGGGGTTTGGATGAGATAGAGCTAGGAGGGGTTAGGGTTACGGTGGGTTATGGTGGGTTAGGGTGTGTTAGGATGGGTTACATGATCTTATCTGTTCCCTTCTAGCCGGTGTCTCCCTGCTCCTCTCTGAGAGAGTCAGTCCAGGTTTACAGGGACCACTGTAGGATGGCCAAGGAGTTCCACCAGGTCAAACAGGAGATCTCGCTGCTCGAGGACCGCAAGTAAATCACTGTCAATACAACTTTACTGATCACGTAAATCACACATCCATTTCTGGAGACACCATCCCATCCCAAACTTAATGACCCCACCCCGTCCCAAACTTAATGACCCCACCCCATCCCAAACTTAATGACCCCACCCCATCCCAAATCTAATGACCCCACCCCAAACCTAATGACCCCACCCCAACCCACCACAAACCTAATGACCCCACCCCGTCCCAAACTTAATGACCCCACCCCATCCCAAACTTAATGACCCCATCCCATCCCAAATCTAATGACCCCACCCCAAACCTAATGACCCCACCCCAACCCACCACAAACCTAATGACCCCACCCCATCCCAAACTTAATGACCCCACCCCATCCCAAACTTAATGACCCCACCCCATCCCAAACTTAATGACCCCACCCCATCCCAAACTTAATGACCCCACCCCATCCCAAACTTAATGACCCCATCCCACCCCAAACCTAATGACCCCACCCCAACCCACCACAAACCTAATGACCCCACCCCGTCCCAAACTTAATGACCCCATCCCATCCCAAACTTAATGACCCCACCCCATCCCAAACTTAATGACCCCACCCCATCCCAAACTTAATGACCCCACCCCATCCCAAACTTAATGACCCCATCCCATCCCAAATCTAATGACCCCACCCCATCCCAAATCCAATGACCCCATTCCAAACTTAATGACCCCACCCCAAACTTAATGACACCACCCCATCCCAAACTTAATGACCCCACCCCATCCCAAACCTAATGACCCCACCCCATCCCAAACCTAATGACCCCACCCCATCCCAAACCTAATGACCCCACCCCATCCCAAATCCAATGACCCCACCCCATCCCAAATCTAAATGACCCCACCCCATCCCAAATCTAATGACCCCACCCCATCCCAAATCTAATGACCCCACCCCATCCCAAATCCAATGACCCCCCACTGTCAATACAACTTTACTGATCACGTAAATCACACATCCATTTCTGGAGACACCATCCCATCCCAAACTTAATGACCCCACCCCGTCCCAAACTTAATGACCCCATCCCAAACCTAATGACCCCACCCCATCCCAAATCTAATGACATCACCCCAAACCTAATGACCCCACCCCATCCCAAATCTAATGACATCACCCCAAACCTAATGACCCCACCCCACCCCAAACCTAATGACCCCACCCCATCCCAAACCTAATGACCCCACCCCATCCCAAATCCAATGACCCCACCCCATCCCAAATCTAAATGACCCCACCCCATCCCAAATCTAATGACCCCACCCCATCCCAAATCCAATGACCCCACCCCATCCCAAACCCAATGACCCCACCCCATCCCAAACCTAATGACACCACTTTAAAATCTGTAAATGTAGGTATTTAGACTGACAAATACGCTTCAATTCACATTGTCATCTTTCCCATCAAAATTAATAGAACCAATTAATACATTTACACAATAACATATATTTTTTTACATTTCTCAATAAAGGTTGTACAATGTCCCATACAATAATCTGTAGTCTTATCCTCTCTATTCTTTTTCTAAATGTGGCGACCCCACTGTAATTCCCCGGTTACCCCAATTTTTAATACCACTGCTTTTACAGGGATAGTTGAATACGTGTGGTTTAGTGGGCTACAGTAGCTATATTACTGGTGCTGTAATCCAGGTCATTGAGGTACATATATTACTGGTGCTGTAATCCAGGACATTGAGGTATATATTACTGGTGCTGTAATCCAGGACATTGAGGTATATATTACTGGTGCTGTAATCCAGGACATTGAGGTATATATATTACTGGTGCTGTAATCCAGGTCATTGAGGTATATATATTACTGGTGCTGTAATCCAGGACATTGAGGTATATATATTACTGGTGCTGTAATCCAGGTCATTGAGGTATATATATTACTGGTGCTGTAATCCAGGTCATTGAGGTATATATATTACTGGTGCTGTAATCCAGGACATTGAGGTATATATATTACTGGTGCTGTAATCCAGGTCATTGAGGTATATATATTACTGGTGCTGTAATCCAGGTCATTGAGGTATATATATTACTGGTGCTGTAATCCAGGACATTGAGGTATATATATTACTGGTGCTGTAATCCAGGACATTGAGGTACATATATTACTGGTGCTGTAATCCAGGTCATTGAGGTATATATATTACTGGTGCTGTAATCCAGGACATTGAGGTATATATATTACTGGTGCTGTAATCCAGGACATTGAGGTACATATATTACTGGTGCTGTAATCCGGGACATTGAGGTACATATATTACTGGTGCTGTAATCCAGGACATTGAGGTATATATATTACTGGTGCTGTAATCCAGGACATTGAGGTATATATATTACTGGTGCTGTAATCCAGGAAATTGAGGTATATATTACTGGTACTGTAATCCAGGACATTGAGGTATATATATTACTGGTGCTGTAATCCAGGACATTGAGGTATATATTACTGGTACTGTAATCCAGGACATTGAGATATATATATTACTGGTACTGTAATCCAGGACATTGAGGTATATATATTACTGGTGCTGTAATCCAGGTCATTGAGGTATATATTACTGGTGCTGTAATCCAGGTCATTGAGGTACATATTACTGGTGCTATAATCCAGGACATTGAGGTATATATATTACTGGTGCTGTAATCCAGGACATTGAGGTACATATATTACTGGTACTGTAATCCAGGACATTGAGGTATATATTACTGGTGCTGTAATCCAGGACATTGAGGTATATATTACTGGTACTGTAATCCAGGACATTGAGGTACATATATTACTGGTGCTGTAATCCAGGACATTGAGGTATATATATTACTGGTACTGTAATCCAGGACATTGAGGTACATATATTACTGGTGCTGTAATCCAGGACATTGAGGTACATATATTACTGGTGCTGTAATCCAGGACATTGAGGTACATATATTACTGGTGCTGTAATCCAGGACATTGAGGTATATATTACTGGTACTGTAATCCAGGACATTGAGGTATATATATTACTGGTGCTGTAATCCAGGACATTGAGGTATATATATTACTGGTGCTGTAATCCAGGACATTGAGGTATATATTACTGGTGCTGTAATCCAGGACATTGAGGTATATATTACTGGTGCTGTAATCCAGGACATTGAGGTACATATATTACTGGTGCTGTAATCCAGGACATTGAGGTACATATATTACTGGTGCTGTAATCCAGGACATTGAGGTACATATATTACTGGTGCTGTAATCCAGGACATTGAGGTTTATATATTACTGGTGCTGTAATCCAGGACATTGAGGTATATATAACTGGTGCTGTAATCCAGGACATTGAGGTACATATATTACTGGTGCTGTAATCCAGGACATTGAGGTACATATTACTGGTGCTGTAATCCAGGACATTGAGGTATATATAACTGGTGCTGTAATCCGGGACATTGAGGTACATATTACTGGTGCTGTAATCCAGGAAATTGAGGTATATATAACTGGTGCTGTAATCCAGGACATTGAGGTAGATATATTACTGGTTCTGTAATCCAGGACATTGAGGTATATATATTACTGGTGCTGTAATCCGGCACATTGAGGTACATATATTACTGGTGCTGTAATCCGAGACATTGAGGTATATATATATTACTGGTGCTGTAATCCGGGACATTGAGGTATATATTACTGGTGCTGTAATCTGGGACATTGAGGTATATATATTACTGGTACTGTAATCCGGGACATTGAGGTACATATATTACTGGTGCTGTAATCCGGGACATTGAGGTACATATTACTGGTATTGTAATCCATGACATTGAGGTACATATTACTGGTATTGTAATACAGGGCATTGAGGTATATATATATTACTGGTGCTGTAATCCAGGACTTTGAGGTATGTATATTACTGGTGCTGTAAATCGAGACATTGAGGTTTATATATTACTGGTACTGTAATCCAGGACATTGAGGTACACATATTACTGGTGCTGTAATCCGGGACATTGAGGTATATATATATTACTGGTGCTGTAATCCAGGACATTGAGGTACATATTACTGGTGCTGTAATCCAGGACATTGAGGTACATATTACTGGTGCTGTAATCCGGGACATTGAGGTATATATATTACTGGTGCTGTAATCTGGGACATTGAGGTGTATATATATTACTGGTGCTGTAATCCGGGACATTGAGGTATATATATTACTGGTGCTGTAATCTGGGACATTGAGGTGTATACATATTACTGGTGCTGTAATCCAGGACATTGAGGTATATATTACTGGTGCTGTAATCCAGGACATTGAGGTGTATATATATTACTGGTGCTGTAATCTGGGACATTGAGGTGTATATATATTACTGGTGCTGTAATCCAGGACATTGAGGTATATATTACTGGTGCTGTAATCCGGGACATTGAGGTACATATTACTGGTGCTGTAATCTGGGACATTGAGGTATATATATTACTGGTGCTGTAATCCGGGACACTGAGGTACATATTACTGGTGCTGTAATCCGGGACATTGAGGTATATATATTACTGGTGCTGTAATCCAGGACATTGAGGTACATATTACTGGTGCTGTAATCCGGGACATTGAGGTACATATTACTGGTGCTGTAATCCACGACATTGAGGTACATATTACTGGTGCTGTAATCCGGGACATTGAGGTACATATTACTGGTGCTGTAATCTGGGACATTGAGGTATATATATTACTGGTACTGTAATCCAGGACATTGAGGTACATATTACTGGTACTGTAATCCAGGACATTGAGGTATATATATTACTGGTGCTGTAATCCAGGACATTGAGGTATATATTACTGGTGCTGTAATCCAGGACATTGAGGTACATATTACTGGTGCTATAATCCAGGACATTGAGGTATATATATTACTGGTGCTGTAATCCAGGACATTGAGGTACATATATTACTGGTGCTGTAATCCGGGACATTGAGGTATATATATTACTGGTACTGTAATCCAGGACATTGAGGTTTATATTACTGGTGCTGTAATCCAGGACATTTAGCTTGGCCCTAGAGCAGGTGTCCGGCCCACGAGGGGGTCCCATCAAGCCAGTGGGTGGTTTGAGTAAAAAAACTCAATATACTTTCAAAATGACTCAAACAAAACTGTGTAGAATTGATAATGTACCTACCTTCATACCGTTTCTTGTGTCCAGCTCGCTAATAAATCACTGAAATCAAAGTTAGATAGTCAGGGAGTATCCTAAATTCTCAAAATGATGGATAGAGGACTGTCTTTTGCAATTTTGATGGTAAAGAAATGGAATCAATTTTCAGTCCGGCCCCTGGGGGCAAAATTAGTTTGACACCCCTGAGTTACCGTTTTACATATGTACCACTTTGCGGCCTGCCAGTAGTGCAGGCTGGGAGGCCATGCCGGGTGTGCGCTCATGATCTGAGGAGGGTGGAGGGAGGTGGGGAGGTAATAATGTCATATTTAATAGTTAAATTCCAAAAATGAATTCTGATTGGGCACCTAGCCATGCAATGTAATAAGATACCGCCTTCGTTACCTTGTTCAGCAAGCTTATTGGATCTCACCCAGTGCGGGGTCAAATTGACCGTTTTTGTCTCTCACAAAGAGGTTTTGTTTTCTTCACTTTTCCAGAAAGCTACAGCCAATAATAGGCTAGCTACTAGCTTCGTTAAGTTTTGGTAGCGACAAGGTGAATAATTATAGGTGGCTAATCAACATGGATATCCGGAAATGGCTGGGCACTGCCAAGATCAACAAAACAAAAAAACCTTGAGTCCGATGCCGAGCTCACCGAGTCTGACCACCGAGGTTGAGGAGCCTAGCAGCCTGCAGGCCTGACCACCGAGGTTGAGGAGCCTAGCAGCCTGCAGGCCTGACCACCGAGGTTGAGGAGCCTAGCAGCCTACAGGCCTGACCACCGAGGTTGAGGAGCCTAGCGGCCTACAGGCCTGACCACCGAGGTTGAGGAGCCTAGCGGCCTGCAGGCCTGACCACCAAGGTTGAGGAGCCTAGCAGCCTGCAGGTCTGACCACCGAGGTTGAGGAGCCTAGCGGCCTGCAGGCCTGACCACCGAGGTTGAGGAGCCTAGCAGCCTGCAGGCCTGACCACCGAGGCTGAGGAGCCTAGCGGCCTGCAGGCCTGACCACCGAGGTTGAGGAGCCTAGCAGCCTAAAGGCCTGACCACCGAGGTTGAGGAGCATAGCAGCCTGCAGGTCTGACCACCGAGGTTGAGGAGCCTAGCAGCCTGCAGGCCTGACCACCGAGGTTGAGGAGCCTAGCAGCCTACAGGCCTGACCACCGAGGTTGAGGAGCCTAGCAGCCTGCAGGCCTGACCACCGAGGTTGAGGAGCCTAGCAGCCTACAGGCCTGACCACCGAGGTTGAGGAGCCTAGCGGCCTACAGGCCTGACCACCGAGGTTGAGGAGCCTAGCGGCCTGCAGGCCTGACCACCGAGGTTGAGGAGCCTAGCCGCCTGCAGGTCTGACCACCGAGGTTGAGGAGCCTAGCGGCCTGCAGGCCTGACCACCGAGGTTGAGGAGCCTAGCAGCCTACAGGCCTGACCACCGAGGTTGAGGAGCCTAGCGGCCTACAGGCCTGACCACCGAGGTTGAGGAGCCTAGCGGCCTGCAGGCCTGACCACCGAGGTTGAGGAGCCTAGCAGCCTGCAGGTCTGACCACCGAGGTTGAGGAGCCTAGCGGCCTACAGGCCTGACCACCGAGGTTGAGGAGCCTAGCGGCCTGCAGGCCTGACCACCGAGGTTGAGGAGCCTAGCAGCCTGCAGGCCTGACCACCGAGGTTGAGGAGCCTGGCGGCCTGCAGGCCTGACCACCGAGGTTGAGGAGCCTAGCTGCCTACAGGCCTGACCACCGAGGTGAGGAGCCTAGCGGCCTGCAGGCCTGACCACCGAGGTTGAGGAGCCTAGCAGCCTACAGGCCTGACCACCGAGGTTGAGGAGCCTAACGGCCTGCAGGCCTGACCACCGAGGTTGAGGAGCCTAGCGGCCTGCAGGCCTGACCACCGAGGTTGAGGAGCCTAGCGGCCTGCAGGCCTGACCACCGAGGTTGAGGAGCCTAGCAGCCTACAGGCCTGACCACCGAGGTTGAGGAGCCTAGCAGCCTACAGGCCTGACCACCGAGGTTGAGGAGCCTAGCAGCCTACAGGCCTGACCACCGAGGTTGAGGAGCCTAGCAGCCTACAGGCCTGACCACCGAGGTTGAGGAGCCTAGCAGCCTGCAGGCCTGACCACCGAGGTTGAGGAGCCTAGCAGCCTGCAGGCCTGACCACCGAGGTTGAGGAGCCTAGCAGCCTACAGGCCTGACCACCGAGGTTGAGGAGCCTAGCAGCCTACAGGCCTGACCACCGAGGTTGAGGAGCCTAGCAGCCTACAGGCCTGACCACCGAGGTTGAGGAGCCTAGCAGCCTACAGGCCTGACCACCGAGGTTGAGGAGCCTAGCAGCCTGCAGGGCTGACCACCGAGGTTGAGGAGCCTAGCAGCCTACAGGCCTGACCACCGAGGTTGAGGAGCCTAGCAGCCTACAGGCCTGACCACCGAGGCTGATGAGCCTAGCAGCCTACAGGCCTGACCACCGAGGTTGAGGAGCCTAGCAGCCTACAGGCCTGACCACCGAGGTTGAGGAGCCTAGCAGCCTGCAGGCCTGACCACCGAGGTTGAGGAGCCTAGCAGCCTACAGGCCTGACCACCGAGGTTGAGGAGCCTAGCAGCCTACAGGCCTGACCACCGAGGTTGAGGAGCCTAGCAGCCTACAGGCCTGACCACCGAGGCTGATGAGCCTAGCAGCCTACAGGCCTGACCACCGAGGTTGAGGAGCCTAGCAGCCTACAGGCCTGACCACCGAGGTTGAGGAGCCTAGCGGCCTGCAGGCCTGACCACCGAGGTTGAGGAGCCTAGCAGCCTACAGGCCTGACCACCGAGGTTGAGGAGCCTAGCAGCCTACAGGCCTGACCACCGAGGTTGAGGAGCCTAACGGCCTGCAGGCCTGACCACCGAGGTTGAGGAGCCTAGCGGCCTGCAGGCCTGACCACCGAGGTTGAGGAGCCTAGCGGCCTGCAGGCCTGACCACCGAGGTTGAGGAGCCTAGCGGCCTGCAGGCCTGACCACCGAGGTTGAGGAGCCTAGCGGCCTACAGGCCTGATCACCGAGGTTGAGGAGCCTAGCAGCCTACAGGCCTGACCACCGAGGTTGAGGAGCCTAGCAGCCTACAGGCCTGACCACCGAGGTTGAGGAGCCTAGCAGCCTACAGGCCTGACCACCGAGGTTGAGGAGCCTAGCAGCCTGCAGGCCTGACCACCGAGGTTGAGGAGCCTAGCAGCCTGCAGGCCTGACCACCGAGGTTGAGGAGCCTAGCAACCTACAGGCCTGACCACCGAGGTTGAGGAGCCTAGCAGCCTACAGGCCTGACCACCGAGGTTGAGGAGCCTAGCAGCCTACAGGCCTGACCACCGAGGTTGAGGAGCCTAGCAGCCTACAGGCCTGACCACCGAGGTTGAGGAGCCTAGCAGCCTGCAGGGCTGACCACCGAGGTTGAGGAGCCTAGCAGCCTACAGGCCTGACCACCGAGGTTGAGGAGCCTAGCAGCCTACAGGCCTGACCACCGAGGCTGATGAGCCTAGCAGCCTACAGGCCTGACCACCGAGGTTGAGGAGCCTAGCAGCCTACAGGCCTGACCACCGAGGTTGAGGAGCCTAGCAGCCTGCAGGCCTGACCACCGAGGTTGAGGAGCCTAGCAGCCTACAGGCCTGACCACCGAGGTTGAGGAGCCTAGCAGCCTACAGGCCTGACCACCGAGGTTGAGGAGCCTAGCAGCCTACAGGCCTGACCACCGAGGCTGATGAGCCTAGCAGCCTACAGGCCTGACCACCGAGGTTGAGGAGCCTAGCAGCCTACAGGCCTGACCACCGAGGTTGAGGAGCCTAGCAGCCTACAGGCCTGACCACCGAGGTTGAGGAGCCTAGCAGCCTACAGGCCTGACCACCGAGGTTGAGGAGCCTAGCAGCCTGCAGGGCTGACCACCGAGGTTGAGGAGCCTAGCAGCCTACAGGCCTGACCACCGAGGTTGAGGAGCCTAGCAGCCTACAGGCCTGACCACCGAGGTTGAGGAGCCTAGCAGCCTACAGGCCTGACCACCGAGGTTAAGGAGCCTAGCAGCCTACAGGCCTGACCACCGAGGTTGAGGAGCCTAGCAGCCTACAGGCCTGACCACCGAGGTTGAGGAGCCTAGCAGCCTACAGGCCTGACCACCGAGGCTGATGAGCCTAGCAGCCTACAGGCCTGACCACCGAGGTTGAGGAGCCTAGCAGCCTACAGGCCTGACCACCGAGGTTGAGGAGCCTAGCAGCCTGCAGGCCTGACCACCGAGGTTGAGGAGCCTAGCAGCCTACAGGCCTGACCACCGAGGCTGAGGAGCCTAGCAGCCTACAGGCCTGACCACCGAGGTTGAGGAGCCTAGCGGCCTGCAGGCCTGACCACCGAGGTTGAGGAGCCTAGCGGCCTGCAGGCCTGACCACCGAGGTTAAGGAGCCTAGCGGCCTGCAGGCCTGACCACCGAGGTTGAGGAGCCTAGCAGCCTACAGGCCTGACCACCGAGGTTGAGGAGCCTAGCAGCCTACAGGCCTGACCACCGAGGTTGAGGAGCCTAGCAGCCTGCAGGCCTGACCACCGAGGTTGAGGAGCCTAGCAGCCTGCAGGCCTGACCACCGAGGTTGAGGAGCCTAGCGGCCTACAGGCCTGACCACCGAGGTTGAGGAGCCTAGCGGCCTGCAGGCCTGACCACCGAGGTTGAGGAGCCTAGCAGCCTACAGGCCTGACCACCGAGGTTGAGGAGCCTAGCGGCCTGCAGGCCTGACCACCGAGGTTGAGGAGCCTAGCGGCCTGCAGGCCTGACCACCGAGGTTGAGGAGCCTAGCAGCCTACAGGCCTGACCACCGAGGTTGAGGAGCCTAGCAGCCTGCAGGCCTGACCACCGAGGTTGAGGAGCCTAGCGGCCTACAGGCCTGACCACCGAGGTTGAGGAGCCTAGCGGCCTGCAGGCCTGACCACCGAGGTTGAGGAGCCTAGCGGCCTGCAGGCCTGACCACCGAGGTTGAGGAGCCTAGCGGCCTGCAGGCCTGACCACCGAGGTTGAGGAGCCTAGCGGCCTACAGGCCTGACCACCGAGGTTGAGGAGCCTAGCGGCCTGCAGGCCTGACCACCGAGGTTGAGGAGCCTAGCAGCCTACAGGCCTGACCACCGAGGTTGAGGAGCCTAGCAGCCTACAGGCCTGACCACCGAGGTTGAGGAGCCTAGCAGCCTGCAGGTCTGACCACCGAGGTTGAGGAGCCTAGCAGCCTACAGGCCTGACCACCGAGGTTGAGGAGCCTAGCAGCCTACAGGCCTGACCACCGAGGTTGAGGAGCCTAGCGGCCTGCAGGCCTGACCACCGAGGTTGAGGAGCCTAGCGGCCTGCAGGTCTGACCACCGAGGTTGAGGAGCCTAGCAGCCTACAGGCCTGACCACCGAGGCTGATGAGCCTAGCAGCCTACAGGCCTGACCACCGAGGTTGAGGAGCCTAGCGGCCTGCAGGCCTGACCACCGAGGTTGAGGAGCCTAGCAGCCTACAGGCCTGACCACCGAGGCTGAGGAGCCTAGCAGCCTACAGGCCTGACCACCGAGGTTGAGGAGCCTAGCAGCCTACAGGCCTGACCACCGAGGTTGAGGAGCCTAGCAGCCTACAGGCCTGACCACCTAGGTTGAGGAGCCTAGCAGCCTACAGGCCTGACCACCGAGGTTGAGGAGCCTAGCGGGCTGCAGGCCTGACCACCGAGGTTGAGGAGCCTAGCAGCCTACAGGCCTGACCACCGAGGTTGAGGAGCCTAGCAGCCTACAGGCCTGACCACCGAGGTTGAGGAGCCTAGCGGCCTGCAGGCCTGACCACCGAGGTTGAGGAGCCTAGCAGCCTACAGGCCTGACCACCGAGGTTGAGGAGCCTAGCAGCCTACAGGCCTGACCACCGAGGTTGAGGAGCCTAGCGGCCTGCAGGCCTGACCACCGAGGTTGAGGAGCCTAGCGGCCTGCAGGCCTGACCACCGAGGTTGAGGAGCCTAGCAGCCTACAGGCCTGACCACCGAGGTTGAGGAGCCTAGCGGCCTGCAGGCCTGACCACCGAGGTTGAGGAGCCTAGCGGCCTACAGGCCTGACCACCGAGGTTGAGGAGCCTAGCAGCCTACAGGCCTGACCACCGAGGTTGAGGAGCCTAGCGGCCTGCAGGCCTGACCACCGAGGTTGAGGAGCCTAGCGGCCTGCAGGCCTGACCACCGAGGTTGAGGAGCCTAGCGGCCTGCAGGCCTGACCACCGAGGTTGAGGAGCCTAGCGGCCTGCAGGCCTGACCACCGAGGTTGAGGAGCCTAGCGGCCTGCAGGCCTGACCACCGAGGTTGAGGAGCCTAGCAGCCTGCAGGCCTGACCACCAAGGTTGAGGAGCCCGGTACAACCCTTAAGAAGTATCTGTCCCTCCTTTCTTCTGACGCCCCAGTGTTGTACCTCCACCCAAAACAGTTAACGGATACATATGGTATGGAACTGTTAACTAGCTAGCTAAATCTAAATGTACTCTGGCAATATAACCGGTAGTTATGTAGGCCTAACTATTAGCTAACCTTATTTTGTTGCAGATGTTTCAGGTACACAAAAGAGCCGATGTGAGTGAACACGACGCGCAACAGTGCTGCCAAAGATCTGCAAAATAGCTGGGCATTAATGTAGAGTTGGTCTCCCCCCTTTGCTGCTATAACAGCCTCTACTCTTCTGGGAAGGCTTTCCACTAGATGTTGGAACATTGCTGCAGGGGACTTGCCTCCAATCAGCCACAAGAGCATCAATACTTGAAGTACGCACTTGGAAAAATGGAGTCTGTCAGAGTGACCAGGAGTGGTCTTATTTTCATTTATTGTATTTCTGAAGAGCAGAGAAAGATTACAGTGAGCCACAAAAGAATCCGGACAACAGAAGTTTTGTGTTTTGAACTTCGGATTAGAGCACCCGTCAAAGGAGTCATCTCAGGGGTGATGACAGATGTTCGGGAGAGGCAAAGGTCGAGAGCCATGCGTCCTCCGAAAACACCGGCAAGCCGCACTGCTTCTTGACACACTGCTCGCTTAACCCGGAAGCCAGTCGCACCAATGTGTCGGAGGTAACACCGAACAGCTGGCGACCGAAGTCAGCGTGCACGTGCCCGCTACAAGGAGTCCCTAAAGCGTGATGGGACAAGGACATCCCGGCCGGCTAAACCCTCCCCTAACCCGGACGACGCTGAGACAATTGTGCGCCGCCTCATGGGTCTCCTGGTCGCGGCCACACAGCCCGGGATCGAACCTGGATCTGTAGTGACGCCTCTAGCAACGTGATGCAGTGACCGCGGCGCCACTCGAGAGGCTAAATCGGGAAGACTTGCAAGGGGTACTTGCCCCCAGAAGACCTGCCCTCCCAGGGTCCCCTTGAGCCTGTGTAGGGATCAGATCTGTTTAAGGTTTCAACCAACTTTAAGGTTTCTTACCACCATCAACTCAATCACCCACGTGGTCATATGCTCCTAAAAACCAATGAGGAGATGGGAGAGGCGGGACTTGCCGGTCAAGCATCATAAATAGAACCACTCTATTTGTCTCCCATTCTCATAGGTCCATAATATGGACAACATCATATTAGTGTCTCCCCTTCTCATTGGTCTATCATATGGACAACATCATATTATATTAGTGTCTCCCCTTCTCGTTGGTCTATTATATGGACAACATCATATTATATTAGTGTCTCCCCTTCTCATTGGTCTATCATATGGACAACATCATATTAGTGTCTCCCCTTCTCATTGGGCTATCATATGGACAATCGTTTTTATTGGTTGTTTGTCATTGTCAGCAGAGTAAGCTACTCTGTGATTTGTCGTATTAAAAAAGATTATGCTAATGTTTCCAGTCACATAAAGTGTAGTAGAATTGCATGAAATATGTTTATAAAATGCTACATTTTTCCCCATGCAAAGAAAGAAGAAACATATCAAATGTATTTATATAGGTTTATAATTAACGTTGGTAGTAGAATGGCCTTACTGAAGTGCTCAGTGACTTTCAACGTGGCACCTTCATATGATGTCACCTTTCCAACATGTCAATTTGTCAAATTGTTATTGTGAAGTGGAAACGTCTAGGAGTAACAACGGCTCAGCCGCTAATTGGTAAAAATAATCTGTCCTCGGTTGCAACACTCACTACTGAGTTCCAAGCTGCCTTTGGAAACAAGGTCAGCACAAGAACTGTTCGTCGAAAGGTTCATGAAATGGGATCTATGGCAGAGCAGACGCACACATACGGATTTTTGTTGTTGTTGAGATCGGTGTGGAATCAAATCAAATGTATTTATAAAGCCCTTCTTACATCAGCTGATATCTCAAAGTGCTGTACAGAAACCCAGCCTAAAACCCCAAACGGCAAGCAATGCAGGTGTAGAAGCACGGTGGCTAGGAAAAACTCCCTTGAAAGGCCAAAACCTAGGAGGAAACCAGGCTATGAGGGGTAGCCAGCTCTCTTCTGGCTGTGCCGGGTGGAGATTATAACAGAACATGGCCAAGATGTTCAAATGTTCATAAATGACCAGCATGGTCAAATAATAATAATCACATTAGTTGTCGAGGGAACAACAAGTCAGCACCTCAGGGGTAAATGTCAGTTGGCTTTTCATAGCCGATCATTAAGAGTATCTCTACCGCTCCTGCTGTCTCTAGAGAGTTGAAAACAGCAGGTCTGGGACAGGTAGCATGTCCCAGACTCAGGTCCTCCGAGAGAGAAAGAAAGAGAGAAAGAGAAATTAGAGAGAGCATACTTAAATTCACACAGGACACCGGATAAGACAGGAGAAGTACTCCAGATATAACAGACTGACCCTAGCCCCCCCCGACACATAAACTACTGCAGCATAAATACTGGAGGCTGAGACAGGAGGGTTCAGGAGACATTGTGGCCCCATCCAATGATACCCCCGGACAGGGCCAAACAGGCAGGATATAACCCCACCCACTTTGCCAAAGCACAGCCCCCACACCACCAGAGGGATATCTTCATGAGATAGAAGATAGACTAGGCCCAAACGTGAAACTCACACGCTATGTATACCAGGTAGGCTACACTGGTTGTAAAGAGGATTAATGTGCTTCATTTAAAGATTTGAGCAATAAATATAGCAGCACGAGAAAGCTGGGATCCTCTTTTAAAAAGTGCCCAGTCAAAACACGCGGATTGCGCAATGACTGGGTTTATAAGAACAACACCATGTGCTCTCTAACCGTTTCTTACATCGGGTTGGCCACGGAGAATGAGAGCCCACAGTTCTTGATAGCTGGCCGTGTCGGTGGCACTGTGTTATTCTCAAAGCTGGCAAAGAACGTGTTTAGTTTGACCGGAAGCAAGACGTCGATGTCCGCCGACATGGCTGGTTTTCCCTTTTGTAGTCGGTGATTGTCTGTAGACCCTGCCACATACCTATCGTGTCTGAGCCGTTGAATTGCGACAACCATGTTCCAGGGGTCCTAGGCCTGGTCCTAGGCCTTTAGGCTATGTTTGTAGTTATTTGGCCACTTTAGTTGTGATACAAAACATGTAGCTCTATGGGCTTGGCTACATGAGGTGTGCGACTATGATTAGGAAAAGACGTGCTGTTTCTTGCCTTACTGTTCACACTGGGCATCATTCACAAGTGATACAATTGTCACCCATCCGACTATTCTTAACTTGATCTTGTCTTTACATATACTAATTAATATGTGTGAAATTAGTTTTGATTTGGAATGGATCGTTATCACGCACCTGTCGGAACAGGGGGGGGAAATACATGTCATCTATGCACTTAAATAGCGAATGGAGGACGTGTTTCCCTCGGTTCATTTTCATGCCAGCCAGGTAGGCTATACTCCTGTTGTAAAATCGAAGCAATGTGCTAAAAGAAGAAAGAAATCCAGCCAAAACTACTCAGTTAAATAACACCCAAAATATGACAAATCTTTTTTCGTGAACACATTTTTCATTTTGGCGTTATAGGAAATCTTTGTAGAAATCTGTTGGAGCTCAAGTCGACTACAAAATCCACAATGCAATGCTCTCTCCATGGGCTGGCTAGGTAGCAAACGTAGCTACACACAATAATATCAGCATGTAACGTAGCTAGTTAGCTGTACGATCACCTAAACAAACTGCACTCTCAATTTAGGAGTCTACAATTTCACCATGTTCAACCTGCAGCTCGATGTGCCTCACAGAGAAGAGACTAACATTCGCAACGTCAGATACACTTTTGAGGAGATGAGAAACGTTGCCCATGCTACGTAAAATGGGCCACGCGGTGCATTCTGGGCGATTCAGGGACAAGGAGCGCTCTCCTTTAAGGGGAGTCTATTTGGCGCTAGCTCAAAAAACCCAACATTCGCACGAATTTCGTCAACAAGAAGTACAACATTACACATCTTTTCCTAGATATGAGATAATTAACTTGCTCTCTGTAGTATCGTATAGCTTTGGAATCGTGACATTACGTACTTGAGGAAAATAGGCACGTTTCTCGACATATTCACTGACTTTGAGAAGAGATTGTGTGACGATTAGCTAAGCAACCGCGTCACGCAGCATGTCAACGTGAACGCGATTGGTCGACGTACTTCCTTTATTCTTTGGTTTCCTATCTCCTGTCTATAACATCTCTGGTAACGGTGGAAAAATAGGAACATTTGCTCCGTTAAATTGGTAGGAATATCGCACAGATATGATCAATGGCTCATTCGAGAGAAAACATCCTCCTGACTTATGACATTTAGCCATCCTCCTGACTTATCACTATCGTATTCCTATTAACTTCCAGTGTAGTGAGAGAGACTTTATCACAGTGCTACGTCATACCGCCTGGATTTCTGTCTGCTTGAATGCCAATAACTCAGATACATCACTCAGAGATGCACAAAAATATTATAACGTTCAAAATGGGTTCAAACTTTTCCTTTAATATTAGGAAAGTTGAGAAATAAATATAGTAGGCCTAGCCTATAGAAAGCTGATGGGATCCTCCTCTTTTTAATAGAGGCCATCACTCTGTTTTCTCACGCAATTGCATAGCCTGTCATGCCTAATCATGTCAGAGTGATTAGAGGACCAACAGAGTGCTGAGTAACCAGGCCGTTAGCGACCAGCAGTTGGCAAGTTTGCTAGGCTACTAATGATCATCAGCAACATCAGAGCGCAGTTTTGGAGAAGCCTAGTTACCGTAACCTCACGTGGAATTTTGACTGCGGTCATGACTTGTAACCCACCGGTGTGGCGGTAACAGTGTCACAATAACAGCCCTAGTCCTGGGTATATTAATTGGATTGATGTCCTGTATTCAGGTCCCAGGGCAGCTGTATGACCTACTTATCTAGATCTAGAAAACAAGGAGACCCTCTTTCTCCTTTATTGTTTTTGATAGCTTGAGAGTCTCTGGATATCTGTATAAGGAGAAACCCAGAGATTCAGGGAGTTTATAATGGAGGGTGAGGAACATTACATTGTTCCTTTATATGCTGATGCCATTCTGTTGCTGATTAAAAGCCATATGTCATACAATCCCACTATGGCTCAAAACAGTGGAGGTATTTTATGTTATGTCAGCATATAAGGTTGATTGGCACAAATCTGAGGCTATGCCAGTCTCTACAATATGCCCGTCAGCCATGTTCACCCCTTTTCATTTCAAGTGGATGCAATCGGGTATGAAGTATCTGGGGATTCTATTGACATCAGGGTTAGATAAGATAGTGTATATAATAAATATGCTTCAGGTCTTACATAAAATAAAACATGGACAAGCGAATTTTCTCAAATGTTAGTTTATGGTGGGGAAATGTATTCAGTTAAAAGAATGGTTGTTCCTAAGTTTAATTATATTTCAATGATGCTACCGATATGCATTCCAGCATAAATGTTTAAGCAGTATAATGGTATTATTAAAGACTTTATATGGGAGGGGAAAAAGACAATGCATCAGTATGCAGAAAATGCATGCCCCTAAAGAAAGAGGAGGGTTTGGACTCGGGAGGGTTAGCACTCGGGAGGGTTAGCACTCGGGAGGGTTAGCACTCGGGAGGGTTAGGACTCGGGAGGGTTAGGACTCGGGAGGGTTTGGACTCTTTCCAGCTATCTAGAATGTCTCAGTACTGGAGAAGAGAGGATGTTGAGGAGAGATGGGTTGGAACGTGGTTTGACAGCTGCTTTCGGATCCTTATATATTCTATCCCAAAAATGAGCCAATGATACAGAAATACAAGGCATCAATCCAATTATATGCCATTCTAGAGAAGTGTGGTTGTCATTACATAAAATGATCAAAGAGTCTCAACAGAAACATATAGGCTTCTAAATGGTATAATCCTTCTATTGGTGTGGGGAAGGAGTCAATAATTTGGGGAAAATGGGTAAGAGAAGGGGTTCATACTCTGGGAGACCTGCACAGGAATGAGGTATTTTTGTCATTTGAAGAAATGGGGAATAAGTATAAACTTTATGATAATGACTTATGGTGATATATGCAAATCAATGCGGTGTGATAATGACGTATGGTGATATATGCAAATCAATTTTTATTTTATTTTATTTCACCTTTATTTAACCAGGTAGGCTAGTTGAGAACAAGTTCTCATTTGCAACTGCGACCTGGCCAAGATAAAGCATAGCAGTGTGAACAGACAACAACACAGAGTTACACATGGAGTAGAACAATAAACAAGTCAATAACATAGTAGGGGAAAAAAAAAAAAAAAGAGAATCTATATACAATGTGTGCAAAAGGCATGAGGAGGTAGGCAATAAATAGGCCATAGGAGCGAATAATAACAATTTAGCAGATTAACACTGGGGTGATAAATCATCAGATGATCATGTGCAAATAGAGATACTGGTGTGCAAAAGAGCAGAAAAGTAAATAAATGAAAACAGTATGGGGATGAGGTAGGTAAATTGGGTGGGCTATATACCGATGGACTATGTACAGCTGCAGCGATCGGTCAATGCTGTGTGATAATTACATATGGAGATATATGCAAATCAACGCTGTGTGATAATGACATATGGAGATATATGCAAATCAACGCTGTGTGATAATGACATATGGAGATATATGCAAATCAATGCTGTGTGATAATGACATATGGAGATATATGCAAATCAACGCGGTGTGATAATGACATATGGAGATATATGCAAATTAATGCTGTGTGATAATGACATATGGAGATATATGCAAATCAACGCGGTGTGATAATGACATATGGAGATATATGCAAATCAATGCTGTGTGATAATGACATATGGAGATATATGCAAATCAATGCTGTGTGATAATGACATATGGAGATATATGCAAATTAATGCGGTGTGATAATGACTTATGGAGAGATGTGCTATTTAATGCTGTTAATTAAACACTAGGTGGTGCCATTATGTCAAAAGGCAACAATGTTGTACAAGATGCATTTTCACTACCAAATTCTGCCATGTAAATTAACTGAATCCCCAAAAAACATTTCCACTGCATTTCAGCCCTGCCACAAAAGGACCAGCTGACATCATGTCAGTGATGTCAGATTCTGTACGGTCTACCTCTTTAGGTTACAACATGCTGTTAACGGTTAATAATGACACCTGTGAAAACTTGAGAATTGTGGCACAGGGATTTACACTGAGATAGAAATGAGATTGTGTATTTGTTCAGATATTTGGGAAAAATGTCAGAGAAGACGAGGGAAAAGGTAGACAAGATTTTCATAGATTTAATTTCCCTCCCCTAATGTTCCATGGGAGGGGTTTGTCACAGGATGATGTATGTTGGCGATGTGAAGGAGCAGAAGGAACCCTCCTACATGCACTGTGGGAATGCCCGGTTGAGCACCCCCTATGGGCCACAGCCTTACAGTGCATGGCCTTGGATCCCAGGTACCTACAGTAGGTCACCAAGACTGTGTCTGCTGAGTGACAAGGCTGAAATAAGAGCGATTAAACAAACAAAATGTAAAATACAATGTTTAGGTATTGTGTCTGTGTTAAGGGTGGTCTGAAACATTGGAAGAGCTCCAGTGTTCACAGAGCCAGTGTTCACAGAGCCAGTGTTCACAGAGTCAGTGTTCACAGAGCCAGTGTTCACAGAGCCAGTGTTCACAGAGCCAGTGTTCACAGAGTCAGTGTTCACAGAGCCAGTGTTCACAGAGCCAGTGTTCACAGAGCCAGTGTTCACAGAGCCAGTGTTCACAGAGTCAGTGTTCACAGAGCCAGTGTTCACAGAGTCAGTGTTCACAGAGCCAGTGTTCACAGAGCCAGTGTTCACAGAGTCAGTGTTCACAGAGCCAGTGTTCACAGAGCCAGTGTTCACAGAGCCAGTGTTCACAGAGTGGATGAATCTGTTGATAAAAACAACAATGTATGAAATCGTGTTAGTGAAGAGGCTGGAGAAAAATAATACAGACTATGGGAAAGATTCTTGTGTTTCCTTAAAGGGTACGTTTAAAGAATATCATGAAATTCAGATGATTTATCTGGAAAACATCTCCCTATGTATTTTGGGTTTTTAGTTTTGTTTAATGAGTTGATTATTTTTGAAAGCTGTAATTTGTATTTACAAAATACTTTTCTATACCATATTGTTTATAGCTGTTCACCATATTGTGGCCCCCTTTCACCCTACATTGGTATCAGAAGTCTGATGGCACTATGGTGTGATAAGAGCGTCTGCTAAATTAACTACACTGAGTACACCAAACATTAGGAATACCTAATATTGAGTTGCACCCCCCTCTTTTAGCCGTCAGAACAGCCTCAATTCGTCGGGGCATGGACTCTACAAGGTGTCGAAAGCGTTCCACAGGGATGCTGGCCCATGTTGACTCCAATGCTTCCCACAGTTGTGTCAAGTTGGCTGGATGTCCTTTGGGTGGTGGACCATTCTTGATACACACAGGAAACTGTTGAGTGTGAAAAACCCCAGCAGCGTTGCAGTTCTTGACACAAACCGGTGCACCTGGTACCTACTACCATACCCTGTTCAAAGGTACTTAAATCTTTTGTCTTGCCCATTCACCCTCTGAATGGCACACATACACAATCCATGTCTTAATTGTCTCAAGGCTTAAAAATCCTTCTTTAACCTGTCTCCTCCCCTTCATCTACAGTTGTGGCCAAAAGTCTGCTGCCTCAGTTTGTATGATGGCAATTTGCATATACTCCAGAATGTTATGAAGAGTGATCAGATGGATTGCAATTAATTGCATCCACTTGCAATTAAAGTCCCTCTTTGCCATGTAAATTAACTGAATCCCCAAAAAACATTTCCACTGCATTTCAGCCCTGCCACAAAAGAACCAGCTGACATCATGTCAGTGATTCTCTCGTTAACACAGGTGTGAGTGTTGACGAGGACAAGGCTGGAGATCACTCTGTCATGCTGATTGAGTTCGAATTACAGACTGGAAGCTTCAAAAGGAGGGTGGTGCTTGGAATCATTGTTCTTCCTCTGTCTACCATGGTTATCTGCAAGGAAACACGAGCCGTCATCATTGCTTTGCACAAAAAGGGCTTCACAGGCAAGGATATTGCTGCCAGTAAGATTGCACCTAAATCAACCATTTATCGGCTCATCGAGAACTTCAAGGAGAGCGGTTCAATTGTTGTGAAGAACGCTTCAGGGCGCCCAGGAAAGTCCAGCAAGCGCCAGGACCGTCTCCTAAAGTTGATTCAGCTGCGGGATCGGGGCACCACCAATACAGAGCTGGCTCAGGAATGGCAGCAGGCAGGTGTGAGTGCATCTGCACGCACAGTGAGGCGAAGACTTTTGGAGGATGGCCTGGTGTCAAGAAGGGCAGCAGAGAAGCCACTTCTCTCCAGGAAAAACATCAGGGACAGACTGATATTCTGCAAAAGGTACAGGTATTGGATTGCCGAGGACCTGGGTACTGTCATTTTCTCTGATGAATCCCCTTTCCGATTGTTTGGGTATCCGGAAAAAAGCTTGTCCAGAGAAGACAAGGTGAGCGCTACCATCAGTCCTGTGTCATGCCAACAGTAAAGCATCCTGAGGCCATTCATGTGTGTGGTTGCTTCTCAGCCAAGGGAGTGGGCTCACTCACAATTTTGCCTAAGAACACAGCCATGAATAAAGAATGGTACCAACACATCCTCCGAGAGCAACTTCTCCCAACCATCCAGGAACAGTTTGGTGACGAACAATGCCTTTTCCAGCATGATGGAGCACCTTGCCATAAGGCAAAAGTGATAACTAAGTGGCTCGGGGAACAAAACATAGATATTTTGGGTCCATGGCCAGGAAACTCCCCAGACCTTAATCCCATTGAGAACTTGTGGTCAATCCTCGAGGCGTGTGGACAAACAAAAACCAACAAATTCTGACAAACTCCAAGCATTGATTATGCAAGAATGGGCTGCCATCAGTCAGGATGTGGCCTAGAAGTTAATTGACAGCATGCCAGGGCGGATTGTAGAGGTCTTGAAAAAGAAGGGTCAACACTGCAGAATATTGACTCTTTGCATCAACTTCATGTAATTGTCAATAAAAGCCTTTGACACTTGTAATTATACTTCAGTATTCCATAGTAACATCTGACAAAAATATCTAAAGACACTGAAGCAGCAGACTTTGTGAAAATTTATATTTGTGTCATTCTGTCACGTTCTGACCATAGTTCTTGTGTGTTGTGCTTGTTTTAGTGTTGGTCAGGACGTGAGCTGGGTGGGCATTCTATGTTGTGTGTCTAGTTTGTCTGTTTCTGTGTTCGGCCTAATATGGTTCTCAATCAGAGGCAGCTGTCATTCGTTGTCCCTGATTGGGAATCATATATAGGTGGCTTGTTTTGTGTTGGGGATTTGTGGGTGGTTGTTTCCTGTCTTTGTGTTTTCTATGCACCAGCTAGGACTGTATCGGTTTGCCACATTTATTATTTTGTATTTGTTAAGTGTTCACGTTTATCGTTCGTATTAAACATGTTGAGCACTGGCTACGCTGCGTGTTGGTCCGATCCCTGTTACACCCCCTCTTCTAGTGAAGAGAGGGAAGGCTGCCGTTACACAGTCTCAAAACTTTTGACCACTACTGTACACTGATTTGAAGTGGATTTAACAAGTGACATCAATAAGGGATCATAGCTTTCACCTGGATTCACCTGGTCAGTCTATGTCATGGAAAGAGCAGGTGTTCCCAATGCTTTTATCCAGAGTGACAGTGCATTCAACTAAGGTAAATTAACAACAACATATCACAGTCATAGCAAGTAAGATATTTTTGTAACGGTACTGAGAATGTTGTTGCTGTTCGGGCCGGTTACAAGTATTTTAATGAAATACAATACTTTGCTAAAGTATCGTAGATTTTATTTCGATACATTAGTCTTTGGAGGTAACTTTGTAGTTGTATTTTTGTAATTACTGCCTATCGACGGGTACAGTACAGTACAATGCTATGGTGCACAACACAATGTTTATCAGCAAGCACACGTATTCATATGAACCTGGTGATGAGAAACTGCAGTGCAATGCAACTCCTCTTACGGATATTACAGTATTACACAAGAAGAAGATGACACATCATGTATGACTGGTCTGAAAGACTGGTTAACTATAAACACCCCTGCAGACGTTTAGACTGATCCCAGACCTGTATGTAGGTTACCGAAAGGGGGAGGAGAGAGAGAGAGAGAGAAGCCAAGCGTTAAGGATTGCAACACCTGCTGTGCCTCACATGTTGGCACAGAAAACACCCCCACACACACACACACACACACACACACACACACACACACACACACACACACACACACACACACACACACACACACACACAGAGACACCGATACACACGTTATGTTCTATCCTTGTAGGGACCTCAAACTAATTTACTTTCAAAATTCTATTTTCCTTAACCCCTAACCCCTCACCCTTAATAACCCTTTACCCCTCACCCCAATTCGAACCCTAATTGTATACCTAACCCTAAACTTAGAATAGCCTTTGGTACTCACGGGGAGAATTTTCCTTGTTTTACTACGTATATCCTTTTGTGGACTTCTGGGGATTTTAGGTCCCCACAAGGATAGGAGAACCAACACACACACACACACACACACACCCCACTACCACAGTCCAAAGGCCGTAGTTTGTTTAGAGAGTGAGATGGCGGTCTGCCAGATTAGGTCACAACACTCTGGCTACCAGACTACTTACTTTACTTATCTAACCATTTAAACCAGGAAGTTCCATTCACATAAACATCTGGCATTGAAGGCACTTCTAGTTGCGTTCCAACTGGAACCCTATTCCCTACATATGGCCCAGCTTTTAATCTGTGAATTCACCTGGTTCCCACTGCCACCTTTAACCTCCCCCTTACTCTCCAGGCGTGAGCTGCTGGCAGAGCTGGTGGAGGACGAGTTTGTTGCTGTGGAGATGGCCTGTCTGGAGGATGAGTTCCGTGTCCTGTCGGAGGAGAACGCCACGCTGCTCAACGTCCACACTGAGCGCGCTCAGCAACTGGAGACGCTCAGCTCCACCAATCGGAATCAGACAAGCCAGGACAGCTCCTCCACGTGACCCCTGAACTCGACTTGACCCCAAGAGACAAGACCTTCAAACTGGCCCGTATTCCAAAAGTGCTGATCTAGGATCAGTTCCCCTCTGTTCATATATTCATATTTATTATGATCTAAAAATGCCAAACTGATCCTATATCAGCACTCTTGTTCTGAGCCTCAAATTGGATATGGGCCCTGAAAACATTACTACCGGTAGTTGTCAAATCCTTGCTTCCTCTGTCCTTGTTTCCTTATCTCCTTTCTAAGAGCATTTTGTTTCCTTATCTCCTTTTCTAAGAGCAATGGAGAAGAGGATACAAGGTCCCTCGCTTGGACCTTCTCTTCCAATGCACTTTGAGAGGAACTATGGACCAGGCCAATTCTATTTCAATTTCAGCGATGGGTTCGGATTTCTAAACATTTAAATATTGTTAATCATCAGTTATTGCTAGAGACATGAGGAGTGTCATTAGTCTGGTTTCTACCCCAGAAGTTAATGGGTATCTGTAGGAGGAATGTATAAGGTTGGGGGTCAAGGAAGGTTGAATAGGAGCCAGGGGGCTTTGGGAGGTGCTGAGTAGAGGAGAGGCAATTGCATGATTATGGTGGATAGCTGTGGATTAGTAAGGAATGTAGAATTCAGGTCAGGTCACATTAAGGGAGAAGGACCGGTGTGTTGCCCGCATTATTTAACTTCCTGTCTAGTAACAAAGACGTAATGTTTCGAGAGAAGGAGGAGACTCCACCCACATTGGGGTATATATATAGTCTACCATTCGTGGAAATATGTCTTATGCTTTACTAATCATCCGTGAGTTTTACTACCTGACAGTTGTCAATTCAGGAAGTACACTGAAATTCTAATTTCGAATTCCTCTTCGTTGCGTTTCAATGAGCGGAATTTGGTATTCTTTCTCAATTGACTGGAAACTCAAATGGAATTAATCCCAACCCTGCTAAGGAAACAAGGACAAAGGAAACAAGGACAGAGGAAGCAAGGACTTAGTAGTAGTAGTAGGCTCTGTGAATCTCTGGGCTTGTGGAGACATACAGGTGGTGTGATATGGTCCAAAATGTTTTCAGGGGGGGGGGGGGCTTCCCCTCTCTCTCCCCCCCCTTTCCTTTCCCCTCTTTTCTTCATCACTCTCCCCACCATGGATCTAATGGATCCTGTCCCACCCCCAGGTTTATACTACACTACCCAGGATCAACTCTGAGTTGATGATTCTGATTGAAGTAGAAATGCAAGACACTGTAAGACATTGGAGCGAACCTGGATAGATATTCTGTAGTGAAATAATGGTAACGTTGAGAAAAAAAAAATGGTGTATTTGTTATTAAAAGAAGGAGTGGGCTAGTGAGAATAACAATGTTGGTTTTTATGGTAATTCCCTGTAGTAACTGTTATTAACTGTGGTATGGAAAACACACTATGACAATGACACATTCTGTATGTGGCACAATAAAGTTCTCTATTATGAATAAAACATTTTAAAAAACATTTTAGGTGGATGTCCTTCAGCACGATCCTTTAGTTTCATTTCCTGTAGAATGTCTGCTTATTAATGACCTCACGACACGGCAGCACTCCACTACCACAGAATAGGGAACTGTCTGTTTCATAATGACATTTAGTTACTCCGGGATTGGGAAACCAAACATCAGCTGTTCACATTATGTCTGACTCTCGTCCTCTCACTGACTCTCACTTTTGCTCTCTCCCCCTCGTTGTCTCTCTCCCCCCTCTCTCTTGCTTTCCCCTGTCCGTCTCTCTCTCTAGCTCTATCTCTCTCTCTCGCTTTCTCTACATCTTTCTTTACCTCCCTCCCTATCTCTTTCTTTTCCCTCTCTCTCTCAGTGGAAGGAAGGACCGTAGCAAGTTAACTGTATAATGCCAGTGGAAGGACCGTAGCAGGTTAATAACTGTATAATGCCAGTGGAAGGAAGGACCGTAGCAGGTTAACTGTATAATGCCGGTGTAAGGAAGGACCGTAGCAGGTTAACTGTATAATGCCAGTGGAAGGAAGGACCGTAGCAGGTTAATAACTGTATAATGCCAGTGGAAAGAAGGACAGTAGCAGGTTAACTGTATAATGCCAGTGGAAGGAAGGACCGTAGCAGGTTAATAACTGTATAATGCCAGTGGAAGGAAGGACCGTAGCAGGTTAACTGTATAATGCCGGTGTAAGGAAGGACCGTAGCAGGTTAACTGTATAATGCCAGTGGAAGGAAGGACCGTAGCAGGTTAATAACTGTATAATGCCAGTGGAAAGAAGGACAGTAGCAGGTTAACTGTATAATGCCAGTGGAAGGAAGGACCGTAGCAGGTTAACTGTATAATGCCAGTGGAAGGAAGGACCGTAGCAGGTTAATAACTGTATAATGCCAGTGGAAGGAAGGACCGTAGCAGGTTAATAACTGTATAATGCCAGTGGAAGGAAGGACCGTAGCAGGTTAATAACTGTATAATGCCAGTGGAAGGAAGGACAGTAGCAGGTTAATAACTGTATAATGCCAGTGGAAGGAAGGACCGTAGCAGGTTAATAACTGTATAATGCCAGTGGAAGGAAGGACCGTAGCAGGTTAATAACTGTATAATGCCAGTGGAAGGAAGGACCGTAGCAGGTTAATAACTGTATAATGCCAGTGGAAGGAAGGACAGTAGCAGGTTAATAACTGTATAATGCCAGTGGAAAGAAGGACAGTAGCAGGTTAACTGTATAATACCAGTGGAAGGAAGGACCGTAGCAGGTTAACTGTATAATGCCAGTGGAAGGAAGGACCGTAGCAGGTTAATAACTGTATAATGCCAGTGGAAGGACCGTAGCAGGTTAATAACTGTATAATGCCAGTGGAAGGACAGTAGCAGGTTAATAACTGTATAATGCCAGTGGAAGGACAGTAGCAGGTTAATAACTGTATAATGCCAGTGGAAGGAAGGACCGTAGCAGGTTAACTGTATAATGCCAGTGGAAGGACCGTAGCAGGTTAATAACTGTATAATGCCAGTGGAAGGACCGTAGCAGGTTAATAACTGTATAATGCCAGTGGAAGGAAGGACCGTAGCAGGTTAATAACTGTATAATGCCAGTGGAAGGAAGGACAGTAGCAGGTTAATAACTGTATAATGCCAGTGGAAGGAAGGACCGTAGCAGGTTAATAACTGTATAATGCCAGTGGAAGGAAGGACCGTAGCAGGTTAATAACTGTATAATGCCAGTGGAAGGAAGGACCGTAGCAGGTTAATAACTGTATAATGCCAGTGGAAGGAAGGACAGTAGCAGGTTAATAACTGTATAATGCCAGTGGAAGGAAGGACCGTAGCAGGTTAATAACTGTATAATGCCAGTGGAAGGAAGGACCGTAGCAGGTTAATAACTGTATAATGCCAGTGGAAGGAAGGACCGTAGCAGGTTAACTGTATAATGCCAGTGGAAGGACCGTAGCAGGTTAATAACTGTATAATGCCAGTGGAAGGACCGTAGCAGGTTAATAACTGTATAATGCCAGTGGAAGGACCGTAGCAGGTTAATAACTGTATAATGCCAGTGGAAGGAAGGACCGTAGCAGGTTAATAACTGTATAATGCCAGTGGAAGGAAGGACCGTAGCAGGTTAACTGTATAATGCCAGTGGAAGGACCGTAGCAGGTTAATAACTGTATAATGCCAGTGGAAGGACCGTAGCAGGTTAATAACTGTATAATGCCAGTGGAAGGAAGGACCGTAGCAGGTTAATAACTGTATAATGCCAGTGGAAGGAAGGACCGTAGCAGGTTAACTGTATAATGCCAGTGGAAGGACCGTAGCAGGTTAATAACTGTATAATGCCAGTGGAAGGAAGGACCGTAGCAGGTTAACTGTATAATGCCAGTGGAAGGAAGGACAGTAGCAGGTTAATAACTGTATAATGCCAGTGGAAGGAAGGACCGTAGCAGGTTAATAACTGTATAATGCCAGTGGAAGGAAGGACCGTAGCAGTTTAATAACTGTATAATGCCAGTGGAAGGAAGGACAGTAGCAGGTTAACTGTATAATGCCAGTGGAAGGAAGGACCGTAGCAGGTTAATAACTGTATAATGCCAGTGGAAGGAAGGACAGTAGCAGGTTAACTGTATAATGCCAGTGGAAGGAAGGACCGTAGCAGGTTAATAACTGTATAATACCAGTGGAAGGAAGGACCGTAGCAGGTTAACTGTATAATGCCAGTGGAAGGAAGGACAGTAGCAGGTTAATAACTGTATAATGCCAGTGGAAGGAAGGACCGTAGCAGTTTAATAACTGTATAATGCCAGTGGAAGGAAGGACAGTAGCAGGTTAACTGTATAATGCCAGTGGAAGGAAGGACAGTAGCAGGTTAATAACTGTATAATGCCAGTGGAAGGACCGTAGCAGGTTAATAACTGTATAATGCCAGTGGAAGGAAGGACCGTAGCAGGTTAACTGTAATGCCAGTGGAAGGAAGGACCGTAGCAGGTTAATAACTGTATAATGCCAGTGGAAGGAAGGACCGTAGCAGGTTAACTGTAATGCCAGTGGAAGGAAGGACCGTAGCAGGTTAATAACTGTATAATGCCAGTGGAAGGAAGGACCGTAGCAGGTTAATAACTGTATAATGCCAGTGGAAGGAAGGACCGTAGCAGGTTAATAACTGTATAATGCCAGTGGAAGGAAGGACAGTAGCAGGTTAATAACTGTATAATGCCAGTGGAAGGAAGGACCGTAGCAGGTTAACTGTATAATGCCAGTGGAAGGAAGGACCGTAGCAGGTTAATAACTGTATAATGCCAGTGGAAGGAAGGACCGTAGCAGGTTAACTGTATAATGCCAGTGGAAGGAAGGACCGTAGCAGGTTAATAACTGTATAATGCCAGTGGAAGGAAGGACAGTAGCAGGTTAACTACATAATGCCAGTGGAAGGAAGGACAGTAGCAGGTTAATAACTGTATAATGCCAGTGGAAGGAAGGACCGTAGCAGGTGACTACTATGATTCCCCATTGTAGCCAATTCAATTGCAGTAATTCCGTTACAGATATGTTAACAGAATTACGAGTTTGAATCACTTAATTCATAAATAAACTTGTGAAAATATTTTCTTGATATGTGGGTTTTTTTGGTAACCGAATTTCAAGGCATTTCAAGGTTTCCATTCAATCGGCGACAGATTGTCATGCCGATATTTATAGATCTGCATAAAAACTCTGCTCATTTCCACACCAGAGATGTTTCCAATCAATTGACTAGTTGCAGATTAAAAGGCTGTGCGTGACGATTTAGTGCACATAAAAATACCTTTATCGGTTAAATTCCCATTTTACCTAATAAAACGTTTATAGTTAAGTGGGTTTCCATCAAATTTTTAACTCTAAAAAAACAAAACGTGCTGCATTATATTGCGTGTGCCCACTCTAGTATTGGCACGTGCCAACAGCACCCGGGTGTAGATACAGTACTGTTGGTTAGAGCGCACGTATTTAGCTTTCATGATGAGATTATTATGGACTAAAGAGCTAGATTATTTTTATTTATCAACAGTCAATCATCGATGATCGTGTCATCAGAATAAGACCCTCGATATTTATTGGAAAGGAGCATCAAGCTCATCACCGTGACCTTTCACCCTCCCCCCTGTGAAGTTCATCATAATTTATTTAATCTGTAACCTAATAAACTGCATGTTTTCCCAAGGAGTCGTAGTGGGAGGACCACACAACGTCATCACTTACCTCCATGTTTATGTAACGGCTTTCGTCCTCTTCGTCTGAGGAGGAGTAGCAAGGATCAGACCAATGTGCAGCGTGGTAAGTGTCCATAATGAGATATTTAATAACTCAACAGAACACTGAACAAAATAACAAAAGTACAAACAAACAACCGAAACAGTCCCGTATGGTACTAACACAGGAAACAACCACCTACAAAACACAATAGAAAACAGGCTACCTAAATTTGGCTCCCAATCAGAGACAACGACTGACACCTGCCTCTGATTGAGAACCATACTAGGCCAAACACATAGAAATATAACAACAGAACAAAACATAGAAAAACAACATAGAATGCCCACCCCAACTCACGCCCTGACCAACTAAAATAAAGACATAAAAAAGGAACTAAGGTCAGAACGTGACAGTTTACTTCAATAGGATGGTTATTATATTAATATTTGTTTATAAAAGCGTTTCCGATGACATTTCTCGCATAATTCATTTTACCGACACAAAAAGATCCGACTTTATCTAGCGCTTTTTTGTTGTTGTAGACATTTGGAAAGTTTACCGAAACATTTTTCTGTTTCCATCAGGCCTGTTATGACATTTTTTATCTAACATGCACTTTGCTTACATAAAAAGGTTGACTGGAAACCTGGTTACTAGCTTGGTTTCCATCCAATTGTCAGCAGATTTTCATGCTAATATGCAAAAAATCGGCATTATGAAAATATGCAAATCTTCCCTTCAGTGGCGTGTTTCCACTAAACCTGTTGTGGATAAAAATCAGTGTTGACGACATAGTGAACTTTTTCACTTAATTTTTCATGCACCGAATAAGAATCTAAAGTTCAATGTGTTTCCATGTTACACTATACTGATAGTTTTGTCACTGTTGCATTAAATAGTAAATATTCCCACTCTGGTCTTGTTGCCTGCACTCTAGCTAACAGCTCACACATACAGCGCTGGGTAGGCTAGTCTACATGATGATATTATTATGGATAAGAGCGAGAATGTTTCTATTTGTCAAACCCATGTCAAGCATCGATGATCATGTCACTGGAATAAGACCCTCAAATATTTATTGGAAAGGAGCATTCAAGCTCATAGCTGCACTTACAACGTCCCCGTGAAGTTCAGCACTAGTTTCTTCATCTGTAACCTAATAGAGCCCCACAGTAGAACTGTCATAATACCCATCAAACTTAGCGGGCCAAACATAAATTACTGTATGGAGAAGAAATTAGCAATGCTAACGATGTTTGCTATTATTAGCTAATGTTATAACGGCTAGTCAACATAGGTAGCTAACAATGTTGACGATAAGGATAACAGCTAGTTAAATAACAATAGCTAGCTAGCTTGAAGATAATGAACATAGCATGCAATTTAGCAACACGTTAGCCAGCTAGTTAACTAGTTAGCTAATAGATTACTTTCAAGCTCCAGACTGTCCTCCGTCATCATCATTCTCATCATCGGTGTCTGCGCTATCCAGGACCACCGATTGATTGATTGTTGGTCGATCGGCTAACACATAACAATATGTCCAGCACATAAAGAAAAGTGGACACGCCACTCTTCCATTCTCGCTCCGATTGTTATCATCTTTTGCCTTCTTGTACACCCCTTTCAAATGTTGAATATTTCGCTGGCACCGGAGCCAGGTAAGCACGTATCCTTTCCCCTCTAATCTCCCTGGCTATGCCCTCATATATGGCCTTTTTTTCTCGGTAGCTACTGTAAAGTAATGTTTGACCACAATGCCAGCAAACATTTTGGTCACCAACTTTGTCCAACGTCTCCTACCACTGTCGTCCATTTTATTAGCTAGCTAGCGGGACTTCAAGCAGAAAGGAAGAGATGATCTTTCAAGCGCAACAGGTAAAGTTGGCGGTAGAAAAGAATACGGAAGTTGTCCTTTACACACTATTGGACCTGTATGGACTTTCAGTAGCCTGATTGCATCCAGACTGAGGAGAAATCTGCACACAATGAGTCCATGACCAGCTAGATCTGAACACAACAAGTCCCTGACCAGCTAGATCTGAACACAATGAGTCCCTGACCAGCTAGATCTGAACACAGCGAGTCCCTGACCAGCTAGATCTGAACACAACGAGTCCCTGACCAGCTAGATCTGAACACAACGAGTCCCTGACCAGCTAGATCTGAACACAACGAGTCCCTGACCAGCTAGATCTGAACACAACGAGTCCCTGACCAGCTAGATCTGAACACAACGAGTCCCTGACCAGCTAGATCTGAACACAACGAGTCCCCTACCAGCTAGATCTGAACACAACGAGTCCCTGACCAGCTAGATCTAAACACAATGAGACCCTGACCAGCTAGATCTGAACACAACGAGTCCCTGACCGGCTAGATCTGAACACAACGAGTCCCTGACCAGCTAGATCTGAACACAACGAGTCCCTGACCAGCTAGATCTAAACACAATGAGACCCTGACCAGCTAGATCTGAACACAACGAGTCCCTGACCGGCTAGATCTGAACACAACGAGTCCCTGACCAGCTAGATCTGAACACAACGAGTCCCTGACCAGCTAGATCTAAACACAATGAGACCCTGACCAGCTAGATCTGAACACAACGAGTCCCTGACCGGCTAGATCTGAACACAACGAGTCCCTGACCAGCTAGATCTGAACACAACGAGTCCCTGACCAGCTAGATCTGAACACAACGAGTCCCTGACCAGCTAGATCTGAACACAATGAGTCCCTGACCAGCTAGATCTGAACACAACGAGTCCCCTACCAGCTAGATCTGAACACAACGAGTCCCTGACCTGCTAGATCTAAACACAATGAGACCCTGACCAGCTAGATCTGAACACAACGAGTCCCTGACCGGCTAGATCTGAACACAACGAGTCCCTGACCAGCTAGATCTGAACACAACGAGTCCCTGACCAGCTAGATCTGAACACAACGAGTCCCTGACCAGCTAGATCTGAACACAACGAGTCCCTGACCAGCTAGATCTGAACACAACGAGTCCCTGACCAGCTAGATCTGAACACGAGTCCCTGACCAGCTAGATCTGAACACAACGAGTCCCTGACCAGCTAGATCTGAACACAACGAGTCCCCGACCAGCTAGATCTGAACACAACGAGTCCCCTACCAGCTAGATCTGAACACAACGAGTCCCTGACCAGCTAGATCTAAACACAATGAGACCCTGACCAGCTAGATCTGAACACAACGAGTCCCTGACCGGCTAGATCTGAACACAACGAGTCCCTGACCAGCTAGATCTGAACACAACGAGTCCCTGACCGGCTAGATCTGAACACAACGAGTCCCTGACCAGCTAGATCTGAACACAACGAGTCCCTGACCAGCTAGATCTGAACACAATGAGACCCTGACCAGCTAGATCTGAACACAACGAGTCCCTGACCAGCTAGATCTGAACACAACGAGTCCCTGACCAGCTAGATCTGAACACAATGAGTCCCTGACCAGCTAAATCTGAACACAACGAGTCCCTGACCAGCTAGATCTGAACACAACGAGTCCCTGACCAGCTAGATCTGAACACAACGAGTCCCCTACCAGCTAGATCTGAACACAACGAGTCCCTGACCAGCTAGATCTAAACACAATGAGACCCTGACCAGCTAGATCTGAACACAACGAGTCCCTGACCGGCTAGATCTGAACACAACGAGTCCCTGACCAGCTAGATCTGAACACAACGAGTCCCTGACCAGCTAGATCTGAACACAATGAGACCCTGACCAGCTAGATCTGAACACAACGAGTCCCTGACCAGCTAGATCTGAACACAACGAGTCCCTGACCAGCTAGATCTGAACACAACGAGTCCCTGACCAGCTAGATCTGAACACAACGAGTCCCTGACCAGCTAGATCTGAATACAATGAGTCCCTGACCAGCTAGATCTAAACACAATGAGACCCTGACCAGCTAGATCTGAACACAACGAGTCCCTGACCGGCTAGATCTGAACACAACGAGTCCCTGACCAGCTAGATCTGAACACAACGAGTCCCTGACCAGCTAGATCTAAACACAATGAGACCCTGACCAGCTAGATCTGAATACAATCAGACCACAATGCAACTTTTGTGCATCTAGACCTGTCTTTTTCATCGCAGAAGTCACATGTACACTGAGTGTACAAAACATTATGAACATTGTTAGTGTCCGTTGAGGCTGAATTGAGCTTGTTCTGAGGGCAAAAGGGTGCGACTCAATATTAGGAAGGTGTTCTTAATGTTTTGTGCACTCGGTGCAAGCGTCAAGTGTAGACATGGCTTAAAATACATTTAAATTCATAATATCTATTCATCTCTCTCTCTGTGTTAAACACGCAAACACACACTTGATCAAAGCGACTCCATTCACAAAATCCAAACACCGACTAGTGTATGGCCTGAAACGCAGAAGTGAACTCTTATAGAGTTGAAGGCATTAAATCTGCCATGGGCCATCACGCTGAAAATAAGATCTGTGGTAAACATAGGAGAGATGTTATACGTTTTGTTCTATGAGATAATCATCATTAGCTAAACATCAGCTTTTTGTGAATGTTTAGATATTTATGTCATAATATATAATTTTTTTTTAAAGAACAAAGGCTTTCATAATTCATAAAGGTCATGTTAACTGATTGAGCTTATTAATAGAACAAAAAGTATAAGATCTTCTAAACCTGTGTTGAACTCAAACCTTATTTTTTAGGGCGTTTATCCCAACACTATTCCATCTCCATAGGAATGACTGAACCGACCAGAATTAACTCATTTCCATTTTTTTTAAAGCTACAAGCTGGCGAGCTCTATATAGACGGGTTGGATGTTTAGCAACAAAACTGACGCGCGTGCGGAACTATGGGACAAAACAGACGGGGGTTGGCTTAGATGGTTGACAACATGCAAGCTATAATTTTCACCTCCAATGTTTATTGAAAACATAAATATATTTGCACAATGACCACTTGTTTTCTCTCAAATACATCGTTACAGTTGTTGGTTAGCTAGCTAGTGAATTTTAGCCATATTAGCATAGACGTGACATCAGTCAAAACACATCAAAACAAGACATGGTATCAAGAACAAGATACAACTAGATGAAATGAATCACCGACGATTACCCAGGAAGTCATTGTTGCTAGCTATCTGGCCATCCAGACTCACAACAACACACGGTCTAAAAGAGCGCCACCATGTGGTGGCCTCCGATAGAGTCGCCGATTTAGAAATAGGTACAACTGTCCCGGTAAGAGGACGGAAATGACCAGTAGGAGACAGGGATACAATTCACACTTTATTTACATACACCAAACACACACACGACAAACAGGAAGTAGACTGATGGTAGGTAATAGTGATTTTCTGTAGGACAGAAGGAACAGGGGATATATATTACAACAGTATGACGGCAGTGTTGGCTATAAAGCAGTAATAGCAGTGATGCAATATAAACAAAGCAGCAATGAGCTAGCACATGATTGTAATGGCTATAGTAGCGTTAGCGGTGCTAGCATGTTAATATTATTGGCTGGTAATAAATATACAGTAATAAATATACAGTAATAATATACAGTAATATACACTAATACACGGTTTAGCTAGTAGGCTAAACTGCTACAGAGCAGTAACGCAGGTGTACAGGCTACATAGCACAAATGATGGCATACTGTAGTAAGGGGTAGAATAGCATAGGAAGTATAAAACAGGATGCAATTAATGACTAGCATAGTATACAATACGTTCAAAGGGAGCTAGCATGCTAGGCTAGCAGGCCAAGGGCTAGTAGGCCTAAGGCTATAGGGAAAAGCACACAGTAGTATAGACAGTAGCGGCAAGTTATCATCAGTGTTGGCGGCTACAAAGGCTAGGATGCTAACCATGTTGGATGTGGCTATGACCATATCAGGAAGTGACCGGGTTGTGAGGATGTCACTGGTTGGCCATTTTAGGAAATGATATAGAATGACATGACTGGCAGCCATCTTGGGCCATAGAAAGCAATGGGTAGATTTTCCCTCGTGGCTGAACATAAAGGTAAACAGAACTATGCCAAAGGACAGACTGTGTGAAGTGTGTAACATCGGATTACAGGAGGCATTCCTGACATAGAAACATGTTAAGGAAGCATATAGCATATACTAACAAAGCAATAACAGAATACTCTGTTTCACGTAAACATGGCTTTCTCGGGATATGCTGTCGGAGTCGGTAAAGCCACGTTCGTCTAAGTCGTTCTCCTCCTCAGACGAGGAGGAGCAAGGATCGGACCAACATGCAGCGAGGTATGTAGACATAATGATTTAATTAAATTGACAAGACGAACACTGACACGAAATACACTTGAATAAGCTACAAAACAAGAAACGATGTGAATAAACCTGAACGAGATAACGCACGAACAGGAACGAACAGGAACGAACACAAACGAAACAGTCCCGTGTGGTGCGACATACACAGACACAGGAACAATCACCCACAAACAAACAGTGAGAACAGCATACCTTAATATGGTTCTCAATCAGAGGAAACGTCAAACACCTGCCTCTAATTGAGAACCATATCAGGCAACACATTTAACCCAACATAGAAACACATAACATAGAATGCCCACCCCAACTCACGCCCTGACCAACTAAACACATACAAAACCAACAGAAAACAGGTCAGGAACGTGACAGCCACCTGGATTCTTGGTGCGTCGCTCCGACAGGAATAAACTCTTCGGGAAGAAGAAGGGCGGGGGTGTTTGTTTAGTGATTAACAACTCATGGTCTGATTGTAACAACATTCAGGAACTCAAGTCCTTTTGTTCACCTGACCTAGAATTCCTCACAATCAAATGCCGGCAGGATTATCTCCCAAGATAATTATCTTCTGTTACTGTAACACCCGTGTATATCCCCCCTCAAGCCGATACCACGACGGTCCTCAAAGAACTTCACTGGACTTTATGCAAACTGGAAACCATATATCCTGAGGCTGCGTTTATTGTAGCTGGGGATTTTAACAAAGCAAATTTGAGAACAAGGCTACCTAAATTCTATCAGCACATTGATTGGAAAACTCTGAAAAACTCTGGATCACTGCTACTCTAACTTCCACAATGCATACAAAGCCCTTCCCCGCACTCCTTTCGGCAAATCTGACCACGACTCCATTTTGCTCCTCCCTTCCTATAGGCAGAAACTCAAACAGGAAGCACCCGTGCTAAGGACTATTCAATGCTGGTCTGACCAATTGGTATCCATGCTTCAAAATAGTTTTGATCATGCAGACTGGGATATGTTATGGGTAGCCTCAGAGAATAACATTGACGTATACGCTGATTTGGTGAGTGCGTTTATAAGGAAGTGTGTATAGGAGATGTTGTTCCCACTGTGACTATTAAAACCTACCCTAACCAGAAACCGTGGATAGATGGCGGCATTCGTGCAAAACTGAAAGCGCGAAGCACTGCATTTAACCATGGAAAGGTGACTGGGAATATGGCCGAATATAAACACTGTAGTTATTCCCTCCGCAAGGCAATCAAACAAGCGAAATGTGAGTATAGAGACGAAGTGGGGTCGCAATTCAACGGCTCAGACACGAGACGTATGTGGCAGGGTCTACAGATAATCACGGACTACAAAAGGAAAACCAGCCACATCACGGACACCGAAGTCTTGCTCCCAGACAAACTAAACACCTTCTTTGCCCGCTTTGAGGATAATACAGTGCCATTGACGTGGCCCGCTACCAAGGACTGTGGGCTCTCCTTCTCCGTGGCCGATGTGAGTAAGACATTTAAACGTGTTAACCCTTGCAAGACTGCTGGCCCAGACGGAATCCCCAGCCGCGTCCTCAGAGCATGGCGCAGACCCGCTGGCTGGTGTTTTTACAGACATATTCAATCTCTCCCTATCCCAGTCTGTTGTCCCCACATTCTTCAAGATGGCCACCATTGTTCCTGTACCCAAGAAGGCAAAGGTAACTGAACTAAATGACTGTCTCCCAGTAGCGCTCACTTCCGTCATCATGAAGTGATATGAGAAACTAGTCAAGGATCATATCACCTCTATTTTACCTGCCACCCTAGACCCACTTCAATTTGCTTCCTGCTCCAATAGGGTACAAGGACAATGCAATCGCCATCACACTGCACACTGCCCTATCCCATCTGGACAAGAGGAATACCTATGTAAGAATACTGTTCATTGACCACAGCTCAGCATTCAACATCATAGTACCCTTCAAGCTCATCATCAAGCTGGAGGTCCGGGGTCTCAACCCCGCCCTGTGCAATTGGGTCCTGGACTTCCTGACAGGCCGCCCTCAGCTGGTGAAGGTAGGAAACAACATCTCCACTTCGCTGATCCTCAATACTGGGGCCCCACAAGGGTGCGTGCTCAACCCCTTCCTGTACTCCCTGCTCACCCATGACTGCGTGGCCATGCACGCCTCCAACTCAATCATCAAGTTTGCAGACAACACAACAGTAATAGGCTTGATTACCAACAATGACGAGGCAGCCTACAGGGAGGAGGTGAGGGCACTCGGAGTGTGGTGTCAGGAAAATAACCTCTCACTCAACGTCAACAAAACAAAGGAGATGATCGTGGACTTCAGGAAACAGCAGAGGGAGCACCTCCCCTATCCACATTGACGGGACAGCAGTGGAGAGGGTAGTAAGTTTTAAGTTCCTCTGTGTACACATCACGGACAAACTGAAATGGTCCACCCACACAGACAGTGTGGTGAAGAAAACCTCAAGCCAAATTTCTTCAGCCTCCTGTCACCTAAAACCCTCACAAACTTTTACAGATGCACAATTGAGAGCCTCCTGTCGGGCTGTATCACCGCCTGGTACGGCAACGGCACCGCCCACAACCGCAGGGCTCTCCAGAGGGTGGTTCGGTCTGCACAACGCATCACCGGGGGCAAACTACCTGCCCTCCGTGACACCTACAGTACCCGATGTCACAGGAAGGCCAAAAAGTTAATCAAGAACAACAACCACCCGAGCCACTGCCTGTTCACCCGGCTTCCATCCACAAGGCGAGGTCAGTACAGGTGCGTCAAAGCTGGGACCGAGAGACTGAAAAACAGCTTCTATCTCAAGGGCGTCAGACTATAAAAGAGCCATCACTAGCACAGAGAGGCTGCTGCCAAAATACTGACTCAAATCTCTAGCCACTTTAATAAATGGATCACTAGTAACTTTAATAATACCACTTTAATAATGTTTACATATCTTGCACTACTCATCTCATATGACTACACTGTATTTTATACCATCTATTGGATCTTGCCTATGCTGTTCTGTCATTGCTCATCTATATATTTATATATTCTTATTCCATTCCTTTACTTAGATTTGTGTGTATTAGGTACTGTAGTTGTTGTGGAATTGTTAGATCACTTGTTAGATATTACTGCACTGTCGGAACTAGAAGCACAAGCATTTCGCTACACTCGCATTAACATCTGCTAACCATGTGTATGTGACCAATACAATTTGATTTGATTTGACACAACTGGCCGCATCAGGGTACATTTCTGGTAGGTAGAACGCTAGTTTGTAATTAACAGGCACAGAAAACCACACAGGCATGATGACAAAGGCATAGAGAAGTTTCTGAGATGACTGTGTGTTGGTCGATCGAAGTTAAACAACACCATTATCCAAGTTTGTGTGCACGTCCCCATCTACCTAGCGGGGACGGTATCTACTGCCTTACACTATGATCACTATGAGCAGACGAATACACAGGAAGTTGAAACTTCCCGATTCTACCAGTGAAATGAAAATGTGCCGGTTCTTAGCTTGTGATTTGGATAATTGTGATGTTTATGACCAAAAAACACATAATGTTGTTAATATAGTAATGACTATATGCCATGGCAGAGACAGGGTGAACTTCCCCTTTAAAAAGCCAGCAACAGGCCTGGCAACACAGTCCCCTTCCAAAACGAACTGTCTTTGTTTAGTAGAGACCCTACTGAGTATTTCACACATCACTTTAGCTGAGACAGGGTAGAAACGTTCTCTTTAGATTCTCAAAATACCAGTGTCAACATAGTAATTTTTCCATTATTGGTCTTTTTTTAAACCATCATTTTTTTCAGAAAATATTGGCTTTTCTTGTTGTTACAATAAAAGTGGCCATTGATTAAAATTCTATATCTTTTGAATGAGTGTTTCACGTTGCAATATTTAGAAATGCAAGCTTTTATTTTGAAGGTTTCCTTATTACCATACCCAGTGACGTCATCATGTGTGCTTCTGGCAGAATACTAGTTAGGAAAGTCATATGACTTGTGGTTCCGCAGAATTGGCTACAGTCATTTACAGTTGTCAACAACAGTCGAAGTTGCGGTTCCGAGGTTTAAACTGTGTTCGGAGTTCTCACATTGAATATGTCAGCCTCATAAACCTGTTTAGGATTTCAACTCGCCGTCGTCCTAGGATAACCAATGTCAGGTTAGTTCAATTTATAGTTCTACTGTTTGGAAACACATGACGCGTCAGATCTCGTAGTTGATCACAAAGTTGAGTTGTTTTGAGATTAGTTGATTTGTCAGTGTTTAGGCTATACAATCTTACATGTGTTTTGTCTTATTATTAAACAATGTCCATTATTGGAAATATCACTTACATTATGTGACAACGTGCTATGGGGTAGTTCCTACGGTAACACTAGTTAACATGAATTCTAGTTTTTTAAACATATGCCAGACATCGGCTAGACAGGGTGTGACCAACTCACCCCGACATTGTTACAGAGTTGCTGATTTGACAAAAACAGCTGACACCTGTGTAAAAATGATTATTTATTCTCATGCGTGTCAAAAGAAAACTAATAGTGTATTTTTAGAAATAAAAGGCATACAAAACATTTTTTTTTTTTTTTCCATCCTAAAAAAGGTAGAATAAGAAAAGGCCTTGATTTCTTGTGAAACAGATTGAAAAGTGGGTTTAGAAAACATTTACCAGAAAAAGTCTTTAAAAGATATTAGAAATACAAGAAGTAAAGTCTCCCCGACAACGAATATCAACACATTTCATATTGTGTTTGTTTTTGTTTGTTTGTTGCCTCACTCTCTCCAGCTAATGTCACCTATCCCAACTTTTACTGACACCTCTTTCCATTTACTGTAACAAGCACAGACCGACAGCGGACAGCCATTGAAAAGTAGCTGACATTTAGTCAGTTCGCCCTGGCCGGACCAAATCTGAACCAATCATAGAGACAGTAGAGCACTAGATTATAATGTACTGTACAAAATGGTAAAACATAGACGTCTATGATTGGTTCAGATGTGGTCTGGCCCCGACCAACCAAATGTTGTTATGTTTGGGGGCGGAGTGCATTAGAATAATTGCCAGTGTGTAGAATAATACTCAAATGCACTAAGGATATTGCATATTTCTACCTTTGTTTACCTATTCATCATACTCTTATCCACAGTGACTTAGTCAGTACATTAATCTTCAGATAGCTAGGTGAGACAACCACATATCACAGTCATAGTCAGTACATTCATCTTCAGATAGCTAAGTGAGACAACCACATGTCATAGTCAGTACATTCATCTTCAGATAGCTAGGTGAGACAACCACATATCACAGTCAGTACATTCATCTTCAGATAGCTAGGTGAGACAACCACATATCACAGTCATAGTCAGTACATTCATCTTCAGATAGCTAGGTGAGACAACCACATATCACAGTCATAGTCAGTACATTCATCTACAGATAGCTAGGTGAGACAACCACATATCACAGTCATAGTCAGTACATTCATCTTCAGATAGCTAAGTGAGACAACCACATGTCATAGTCAGTACATTCATCTTCAGATAGCTAGGTGAGACAACCACATATCACAGTCAGTACATTCATCTTCAGATAGCTAGGTGAGACAACCACATATCACAGTCATAGTCAGTACATTCATCTACAGATAGCTAGGTGAGACAACCACATATCACAGTCATAGTCAGTACATTCATCTACAGATAGCTAGGTGAGACAACCACATATCACAGTCATAGTCAGTACATTCATCTACAGATAGCTAGGTGAGACAACCACATATCACAGTCATAGTCAGTACATTCATCTACAGATAGCTAGGTGGGACAACCACATATCATAGTCAGTACATTCATCTCCAGATAGCTAGGTGAGACAACCACATATCACAGTCATAGTCAGTACATTCATCTACAGATAGCTAGGTGGGACAACCACATATCATAGTCAGTACATTCATCTACAGATAGCTAGGTGGGACAACCACATATCATAGTCAGTACATTCATCTTCAGATAGCTAGGTGAGACAACCACATATCACAGTCATAGTCAGTACATTCATCTTCAGATAGCTAGGTGGGACAACCACATATCATAGTCAGTACATTCATCTCCAGATAGCTAGGTGAGACAACCACATATCACAGTCATAGTCAGTACATTCATCTACAGATAGCTAAGTGAGACAACCACATGTCACAGTCAGTACATTCATCTTCAGATAGCTAGGTGAGACAACCACATATCACAGTCAGTACATTAATCTACAGATAGCTAGGTGAGACAACCACATATCACAGTCATAGTCAGTACATTCATCTTCAGATAGCTAGGTGGGACAACCACATATCATAGTCAGTACATTCATCTCCAGATAGCTAGGTGAGACAACCACATATCACAGTCATAGTCAGTACATTCATCTACAGATAGCTAGGTGAGACAACCACATATCACAGTCATAGTCAGTACATTCATCTTCAGATAGCTAGGTGGGACAACCACATATCATAGTCAGTACATTCATCTCCAGATAGCTAGGTGAGACAACCACATATCACAGTCATAGTCAGTACATTCATCTACAGATAGCTAGGTGAGACAACCACATATCACAGTCAGTACATTCATCTTCAGATAACTAGGTGGGACAACCACATATCACAGTCATAGTCAGTACATTCATCTACAGATAGCTAGGTGAGACAACCACATATCACAGTCATAGTCAGTACATTCATCTCCAGATAGCTAGGTGAGACAACCACATATCACAGTCATAGTCAGTACATTCATCTACAGATAGCTAGGTGAGACAACCACATATCACAGTCATAGTCAGTACATTCATCTACAGATAGCTAGGTGGGACAACCACATATCACAGTCATAGTCAGTACATTCATCTACAGATAGCTAGGTGGGACAACCACATATCACAGTCATAGTCAGTACATTCATCTACAGATAGCTAGGTGAGACAACCACATATCACAGTCAGTACATTCATCTACAGATAGCTAGGTGAGACAACCACATATCACAGTCATAGTCAGTACATTCATCTACAGATAGCTAGGTGGGACAACCACATATCACAGTCATAGTCAGTACATTCATCTACAGATAGCTAGGTGAGACAACCACATATCACAGTCAGTACATTCATCTACAGATAGCTAGGTGAGACAACCACATATCACAGTCATAGTCAGTACATTCATCTACAGATAGCTAGGTGAGACAACCACATATCACAGTCAGTACATTCATCTACAGATAGCTAGGTGAGACAACCACATATCACAGTCATAGTCAGTACATTCATCTACAGATAGCTAGGTGAGACAACCACATATCACAGTCATAGTCAGTACATTCATCTTCAGATAGCTAGGTGAGACAACCACATATCACAGTCAGTACATTCATCTACAGATAGCTAGGTGAGACAACCACATATCACAGTCATAGTCAGTACATTCATCTTCAGATAGCTAGGTGGGACAACCATATATCACAGTCATAGTCAGTACATTCATCTTCAGATAGCTAGGTGAGACAACCACATATCACAGTCATAGTCAGTACATTCATCTTCAGATAGCTAGGTGAGACAACCACATATCATAGTCAGTACATTCATCTTCAGATAGCTAGGTGAGACAACCACATATCACAGTATTTACATGTTTCTTCAAAAAGTACAGTCGGAGCTAGTAAGAGGAGAAAAGTGAAGTGTTAATGGAAGGAACATTATTTTGGAGGGTGAGGAGGGGGGCTGTGGGACAATTTAAGAGGGGGGGGGGATCAGATGTTTTTGGAAGCTGGGCAGGGACTCTGCTGTCCTAGCTTCAGGGGGGAAGCTGGGCAGGGACTGCTGTCCTAGCTTCAGAGGGGGAAGCTGGGCAGGGACTCTGCTGTCCTAGCTTCAGGGGGGGAAGCTGGGCAGGGACTCTGCTGTCCTAGCTTCAGGGGGGGAAGCTGGGCAGGGACTCTGCTGTCCTAGCTTCAGGGGGGGAAGCTGGGCAGGGACTCTGCTGTCCTAGCTTCAGGGGGGGAAGCTGGGCAGGGACTCTGCTGTCCTAGCTTCAGGGGGGGAAGCTGGGCAGGGACTCTGCTGTCCTAGCTTCAGGGGGGGAAGCTGGGCAGGGACTCTGCTCTCCTAGCTTCAGGGGGGAAGCTGGGCAGGGACTCTGCTGTCCTAGATTCAGAGGGGAAGCTGGGCAGGGACTCTGCTGTCCTAGCTTCAGGGGGAAGATGGACTGGGACTGCTGTCCTAGCTTCAGGGGGGAAGCTAGTTCCACCATTGGGGTGCCAGGACAGAGAAGAGCTTGGACTGCCCTCCTGTAGGGGTGGGAGGGACAAAACTGAGTATTTGTTGGGGTATAGTGTGTGGGCAAAGCCTGAGTTCCTCTTGCTGCTCCGTAGGAAAGAGTCATGGCCTTGTAGTAGATGCGAGATTCGATTGAAAGCCAGTGGAGTGTGCGAAAGAGCGGGGTGACATGGGAAGGTTGAACACCAGGCGGGTTGCAGCATCCTGGGTAAGTTGCAAGGGTTTGATGGCAGAGACCAGCCAACAGATAGTTGTAGTAGTCCAGACTGGAGGAGATGACAAGTGCCTGGATAAGAACCGGCGCTGCTTCCTGTGTGAGGTAGGGTCGTACTCTAAGGATGTTGTAGAGAACGAACCTGCAGTAGTGAGTCACTGCTTTGATGTTTGCAGCGAACGACAGGGTGTTTGTCCAGGGTCACGCCAAGGCTCTTTGCCGACATCCAAGCAGAGATGCGTGTTGCCACTGGGTTTCAGAAGGGGGAAGGAGAAAATTAGTTGTGTCATCCGCATAGCAATGATAGGAGAGGCCATGTGAGGATATGACAGAGCCAAGTGACTTGGTATATAGAGAGATGAGAAGAGATCCATCCACATAGCTATGATAGGAGAGGCCATGTGAGGATATGACAGAGCCAAGTGACTTGGTGTTTCGAGAGAAGAGAAGAGGTCCATCCGCATAGCAATGATAGGAGAGGCCATGTGAGGATATGACAGAGCCGAGTGACTTGGTGTATAGAGAGAAGAGGAGAGGTCCATCCTCATAGCAGTGATAGGAGAGGCCATGTGAGGATATGACAGAGCTGAGTGACTTGGTGTATAGAGAGAAGAGGAGAGGTCCATCCTCATAGCAGTGATAGGAGAGACCATGAGAGGATATGACGGAGCTGAGCGACTTGGTGTATAGAGAGAAGAGGAGAGGGACTAGAACTGAGCCCTGGGGGGCACCAGTAGTGAGAGTCTGTGGTGCAGACACAGATCCTCTCCACGTCACCTGGTAGGAGCGACCTGCCAGGTATGATGCAATACAAGAGTGTGCAGAGCCGGAGACACCCAGCTCTGAGATGGTGGAGAAGAGGATTACAGTTCACGGTGTCGGAAGGCAGCGGATAGATTTAGGAGAATGGGCAGACCTCACAAGTCACAGGATGTCATCTGGAGAGAGAAGGGAGAAAGAAGTCAAAGCGTAGGCTAGTTATGTGTGAGTGAGACCAGTGGACTCAATATGCTGAGTGAATTAAAAAGCGGATGTTGTCAACCTTCTTTTCAAAGTGGTTGGCAAAGTTTTCCGCAGAGGGGGTGGAGGATTTAGGAGGGAGGAGAAAGTGGAAAATAGTTTCTTAGGGTTAGAGGCAGAAGCTTGAAATGTAGATTTGTAGAAAGTGGCTTTAGCAGCAGATACAGAGGAAGACGAGGTAGAGAGGAGGGAGTGGAAGGATGGTAGGTCCTCCGGAAGTTTAGTTTTCCTCCATTGTTCGCTCAGCTGCCCGCAACCCTGTTCTGTAAACTCACAATGAGTCACTCAGCCACAGAGCAGGAGGGGAGGAAGGAACGGGAACAGGGTGAGTCATAGAATGCGGAAAGGGAGGAGAGTAGGATCGAAGAGGCAGAATCAGCAGACATACTGGAGAAGGATTTAGCAGAAGGGAGAGATGATAGAAGAGGAGAGAGTGGTGGGAGAAAGAGGGCTCAGCCCATCTGGGTGTGTAGGTTTGGAGAAGAGGGAGACCGAAATGGAAACAAAGTGGTGATCAATGACAGAGGGGGATTGCAGTGAGATTAGTAGGCGAACAGCCAATCTAGTAGAGATGAGGTCAAGCGTATTGCCTGCCTTGGGACTGGGAGGGGACTGGGAAAAGGTGAGGTCAAAAGAGGCAAGGAGGGGAAAGAAAGAGTTGGAAAGAAATGAATTGAAAGCAGACATCGGGAGGTTGAAGTCTGACGAAGGCCTCGAGGCCGATACGTAAAGCTTAATCAAGAGCAGTGACACTAACTCAAGAGCAGTGCACGGGTTTCCTCTTTTTTCTCATCTCATTCAACTGTTACCATGCACCTGCAACTAACATAGCTCCGATGTGTGATTGCCTTTTGATCCAATGAGCGGTGAGCTATCGTCAGGAAATGTGCTCATCAATGTATCAAGCTCATTGAGGAACTCTCCAAGGGCACCTGGTGGGCGATAGATGACAACAATGTTACGCTTGAGTGGACAAGTGACGGTGACAACATGGCATTCAAATGAGGAGATAGACAGGTGAGAGAGGGGAGAAATGAGTAGCGCTTTTCCACCACCGCAACGACCAGATGCTCTCGGACTACGAGGGAACACGTAGGCAGACGCTCTCGGACTACGAGGGAACACGTAGGCAGACGCTCTCGGACTACGAGGGAACACGTAGGCAGACGCTCTCGGACTACGAGGGAACACGTAGGCAGACGCTCTCGGACTACGAGGGAACACGTAGGCAGACGCTCTCGGACTACGAGGGAACACGTAGGCAGACGCTCTCGGACTACGAGGGAACACGTAGGCAGACGCTCTCGGACTACGAGGGAACACGTAGGCAGACGCTCTCGGACTACGAGGGAACACGTAGGCAGACGCTCTCGGACTACGAGGGAACACGTAGGCAGACGCTCTCGGACTACGAGGGAACACGTAGGCAGACGCTCTCGGACTACGAGGGAACACGTAGGCAGACGCTCTCGGACTACGAGGGAACACGTAGGCAGACGCTCTCGGACTACGAGGGAACACGTAGGCAGACGCTCTCGGACTACGAGGGAACACGTAGGCAGACGCTCTCGGACTACGAGGGAACACGTAGGCAGACGCTCTCGGACTACGAGGGAACACGTAGGCAGACGCTCTCGGACTACGAGGGAACACGTAGGCAGACGCTCTCGGACTACGAGGGAACACGTAGGCAGACGCTCTCGGACTACGAGGGAACACGTAGGCAGACGCTCTCGGACTACGAGGGAACACGTAGGCAGACGCTCTCGGACTACGAGGGAACACGTAGGCAGACGCTCTCGGACTACGAGGGAACACGTAGGCAGACGCTCTCGGACTACGAGGGAACACGTAGGCAGACGCTCTCGGACTACGAGGGAACACGTAGGCAGACGCTCTCGGACTACGAGGGAACACGTAGACAGATGAACAAATAACTGGAGTAACAGTGGTCCTCAACTCCCATGTCCCAATCAGGACCAAAAAGTCTAGGGACTGAAGTGCTGCGTTGGCCGAGATGAACTTGACCGCATTCTTGATCTGCAGTTCCAAAACGCTGCTCGAAGACGACCAGGAAGTCCACGTGGGTTGTACGCGGAGGGTGGAGAGCATCTGGAAAGCCAACAGGGAGAGGAGTGAACGTGTTACACAAAAACACACACAGTTCTACAAAAAAGAAAGCAAAAATGAGATCTGAAAATAACTAGGTAAACTACTCAGAGAGAGAGTGGTGTGGAGCCTTCCTGTTACTACTTCCTTTAACAACTCAGCATAATTTAGTTGACGAGGCCGACATGGTCACTGCTGAGAAAAACGGGAGACTGAAGTACTAACACAAATATTCCTAGCAGATGTAAAGAGCACACCTCCCTGTACTAATTACTGATTGTCTAGGAGGAGGTGAAGAACACACCTCCCTGTACAAATTACTGATTGTCTAGGAGGAGGTGAAACCACTCCAATACATGCACTGATTACCAAAACAAGGTCACATGTTTCCCTGCCCCTTAATCCTGGTTGATGTGTCAACAATCATCTGCAAGTTATGAGCAGTCAGCAGTTCACACACCAAGAAGGCTGCTGGGAAGACAGGAAGCAGTTCACACACCAGTAGACTGCTGGGAAGACAGGAAGCAGTTCACACACCAAGAAGGCTGCTGGGAAGACAGTCACCAGTAGATGGCCCTGGCTAGCAAAGAGACAGTACTAGACCACAACAGATAAAGACAGTACTAGACCACAACAGATAGAGACAGTACTAGACCACAACAGATAAAGACAGTACTAGACCACAACAGATAAAGACAGTACTAGACCACAACAGATAAAGACAGTACTAGACCACAACAGATAAAGACAGTACTAGACCACAACAGATAAAGACAGTACTAGACCACAACAGATAAAGACAGTACTAGACCACAACAGATAAAGACAGTACTAGACCACAACAGATAAAGACAGTACTAGACCACAACAGATAAAGACAGTACTAGACCACAACAGATAAAGACAGTACTAGACCACAACAGATAAAGACAGTACTAGACCACAACAGATAAAGACAGTACTAGACCACAACAGATAAAGACAGTACTAGACCACAACAGGTAAAGACAGTACTAGACCACAACAGATAAAGACAGTACTAGACCACAACAGATAAAGACAGTACTAGACCACAACAGATAAAGACAGTACTAGACCACAACAGATAAAGACAGTACTAGACCACAATAGATAAAGACAGTACTAGACCACAACAGATAAAGACAGTACTAGACCACAACAGATAGACAGTACTAGACCACAACAGATAAACAGTACTAGACCACAACAGATAAAGACAGTACTAGACCACAACAGAGGAAGGCAGTACTAGACCACAACAGATAAAGGCAGTACTAGACCACAACAGATAAAGACAGTACTAGACCACAACAGAGGAAGACAGTACTAGACCACAACAGATAAAGACAGTACTAGACCACAACAGATAAAGACAGTACTAGACCACAACAGGTAGAGACAGTACTAGACCACAACAGGTAAAGACAGTACTAGACCACAACAGATAAAGACAGTACTAGACCACAACAGATAAAGACAGTACTAGACCACAACAGATAAAGACAGTACTAGACCACAACAGATAAAGACAGTACTAGACCACAACAGATAAAGACAGTACTAGACCACAACAGATAAAGACAGTACTAGACCACAACAGATAAAGACAGTACTAGACCACAACAGATAAAGACAGTACTAGACCACAACAGATAAAGACAGTACTAGACCACAACAGATAAAGACAGTACTAGACCACAACAGAGGAAAACAAAAAGTGAAAACTCCTGGAGATATCAGAAATCCTCTAGATATGGAATTAAGCTATAGATTGAAGCACCCATAATGCAATTCTCTTACCGTATGTAAATCCACTTCATCTACTGTAGTTCAGTAACTAAAATATATATTTTTAACTGAAGATGTCATAGCTGACGCCCCCATACTTTCTGCAGTCATCTTTGAATCTGAATTCGGAGCAGATATTTAACGTGGTCGTATTTAAAAACGTAGCAGATATTTAACGTGGTCATATTAAAAAAATGTAGGGAGATTTTATCCTGATTCTGTTATCAAACTTTGCTTCTGCATCTCCATTAAATGTGTTGTTGTGAAATGTTCTGTGTAAATTGTTCAAGGTAGTCCTTGTGCAAAGAGTTAGTTTGTTCAACTTTGAAATCAATGTTTGTTTTTTGTTGTCTGGTCTACATTTTAAGTCGAAGGGTAATTCCGTTTTAGCGGTATTGTTAAAGATGGGTGAAGGTTGTTGTTGGGGCGCCTGCCGATAGGAGACGAGTAGGATAGACAGAGTACTGCTACTAGACACACATCAGCAGAAGAGACCGACTACAGTGTAGCCTGTTGGCCAGGTAGCCAGTGGAGACTAGAGGGTAGCCTGTTGGCCAGGTAGCTAGTGGAGACTAGAGTGTAGCCTGTTGGCCAGGTAGCTAGTGAAGACTAGAGGGTAGCCTGTTGGCCAGGTAGCTAGTGGAGACTAGAGGGTAGCCTGTTGGCCAGGTAGCTAGTGGAGACTAGAGGGTAGCCTGTTGGCCAGGTAGCTAGTGAAGACTAGAGGGTAGCCTGTTGGCCAGGTAGCTAGTGAAGACTAGAGGGTAGCCTGTTGGCCAGGTAGCTAGTGGAGACTACAGGGTAGCCTGTTGGCCAGGTAGCTAGTGAAGACTAGAGGGTAGCCTGTTGGCCAGGTAGCTAGTGAAGACTAGAGGGTAGCCTGTTGGCCAGGTAGCTAGTGGAGACTAGAGGGTAGCCTGTTGGCCAGGTAGCTAGTGGAGACTAGAGGGTAGCCTGTTGGCCAGGTAGCTAGTGGAGACTAGAGGGTAGCCTGTTGGCCAGGTAGCCAGTGGAGACTAGAGGGTAGCCTGTTGGCCAGGTAGCTAGTGGAGACTAGAGGGTAGCCTGTTGGCCAGGTAGCTAGTGGAGACTAGAGGGTAGCCTGTTGGCCAGGTAGCTAGTGGAGACTAGAGGGTAGCCTGTTGGCCAGGTAGCTAGTGAAGACTAGAGGGTAGCCTGTTGGCCAGGTAGCTAGTGGAGACTAGAGGGTAGCCTGTTGGCCAGGTAGCTAGTGAAGACTAGAGGGTAGCCTGTTGGCCAGGTAGCTAGTGAAGACTAGAGGGTAGCCTGTTGGCCAGGTAGCTAGTGAAGACTAGAGGGTAGCCTGTTGGCCAGGTAGCTAGTGGAGACTAGAGGGTAGCCTGTTGGCCAGGTAGCTAGTGGAGACTAGAGGGTAGCCTGTTGGCCAGATAGCCAGTGAAGACTAGAGGGTAGCCTGTTGGCTAGTGGAGACTAGAGGGTAGCCTGTTGGCCAGGTAGCTAGTCACAGCACAGGTGTAACCAATAATACCTCATACAATAATAATGATTAGAGGGACTCATAGGCAAGGTCTAAGGCACTGCATCACAGTGCTAGAGGCGTCACTACAGACACTGGTTCGATTCCGGGCTGTATCACAACCTGCCGTGATAGGGGAGTCCCATAGGGCGGCGCACAATTAGCACAGTGTCGTCCTGGTTAGGGTTTGGCCGGTGTAGGCCGTCATTGTAAATAAGAATTTGTTGTTAACTAACTTGCCTAGTTAAAAGGTTAAATACAATTTGTTAAAACATTGATGCTTCCATTCAGCCACGAGAGCATTAGTGAAGTCGGTCACTGATGTTGGGCGATTAGGCCTGGGGTTGAGGTCAGGGCTTTGTGGAGGCCAGTCAAGTTCTTCCACACCGATCTTGACAAACCATTTCTGTATGGACCTCGCTTTGTGCACGGGGGCATTGTCATGCTGAAACAGGAAAGGACATTCCCTAAACTGTTGCCACCAAGTTAGAAGCACAGAATCCCCTAGAATGCCATTGTATGTTGTAGCGTTAAGATTTCCCTTCACTGGAACTAAGGGGCCTGAACCATGAAAAACAGCCCCAGACCATTAATCCCCCTCCACCAAACTTTACAGTTGGCACGATGCAGTGGGGCAGATAACGTGCTTCTGGCATTCGCCAAACCCAGATTCCTCCATCAGACTGCCAGAGGGTGAAGCGTGATTTATCATTCCAGAGAACACGTTTCCAGTGAGCTTTACACCACTCCAGCCGATGCTTGGCATTGAGCATGGTGATCTTAGGCTTGTGTGTGCGGCTGCTCGTCCATAGAAACACATTTCATGAAGCTCCTGACGAATGGTTCTTGTTCTGACGTTGCTTCCAGAGGCAGTTTGGAACTTGGTAGTGTCTGTTGCAAGGTTCAGCACTCGACGGTCCGGTTCTGTGAGCTTGTGTGGCCTACCACTTCACGGCTGAGCGGTTGTTGCTCCTAGACGTTTCCATTTCACAATAACGGCACTTACAGTTGACCGGGGGGGGCAGCTCTAGCAGGGCAGAAATTTTACGAGCTGACTTGTTGGAAAGGTGGCATCCTATGACGGTGCCACGTTGAAAGTCACTGAGCTCTTCAGTACGGACCATTCTACTGCCAATGTTTGTCTATGGAGATTGCATGGCTATGTGCTCAATTTTACACAGCTGTCCACAACGGGTGTGGCTGAAATAGCCGAAATCTACTAATTTGAAGTGGTGTCCACATACTTTTGAGTGTTTGTATATATATACAAACACTCAAAAGTATGTGGACACCACTTCAAATTAGTATATATATATATATACACAAATCACAATAAGATTCACAACTATGTTGCTAACAGTCTATGAGATCCAAGGAATGAACGTTCCCAGCAGTTTTCAAACCCGTAGTAGAGTGGTACACGGCGACTTGACTAAACCTTCCTAAACTAAGCTCGCAGCAAACAAACAAGACTTCGGCAGATTTACAGACACCTTCAAAAACTGCCACGCCAACCGAGGGAGCTCTCCCACAGAGCCCGAAGAGGCCAAATGTACTTCCTCCTTCCTGACAGCCGGTGCAATCTAAAAGTGGCAGCGTACTGTGAAGGCTACATGCCGGATTTTGCCACAACGTTACTGTGGAATTGCTCAATATTCTATTTCCGATATGGAAGAGTTACAGAAACATTCAATTGACTTAAAATTCATTGTATCATGAAATGAGATGAAAACGGCATTGCCTATTTGATTCCCGAGGAGATCAGAGGTTGGAAATACAATTTGATCCCATAAACCAGGGGTATTCAACTCTTACCCTATTTGATTCCCGAGGAGATCAGAGGAAATACAATTTGATCCCATAAACCAGGGGTATTCAACTCTTACCCTATTTGATTCCCGAGGAGATCAGAGGAAATACAATTTGATCCCATAAACCAGGGGTATTCAACTCTTACCCTATTTGATTCCCGAGGAGATCAGAGGAAATACAATTTGATCCCATAAACCAGGGGTATTCAACTCTTACCCTATTTGATTCCCGAGGAGATCAGAGGAAATACAATTTGATCCCATAAACCAGGGGTATTCAACTCTTACCCTATTTGATTCCCGAGGAGATCAGAGGTTGGAAATACAATTTGATCCCATAAACCAGGGGTATTCAACTCTTACCCTATTTGATTCCCGAGGAGATCAGAGGTTGGAAATACAATTTGATCCCATAAACCAGGGGTATTCAACTCTTACCCTATTTGATTCCCGAGGAGATCAGAGGTTGGAAATACAATTTGATCCCATAAACCAGGGGTATTCAACTCTTACCCTATTTGATTCCCGAGGAGATCAGAGGAAATACAATTTGATCCCATAAACCAGGGGTATTCAACTCTTACCCTATTTGATTCCCGAGGAGATCAGAGGAAATACAATTTGATCCCATAAACCAGGGGTATTCAACTCTTACCCTATTTGATTCCTGAGGAGATCAGAGGTTGGAAATACAATTTGATCCCATAAACCAGGGGTATTCAACTCTTACCCTATTTGATTCCCGAGGAGATCAGAGGAAATACAATTTGATCCCATAAACCAGGGGTATTCAACTCTTACCCTATTTGATTCCCGAGGAGATCAGAGGAAATACAATTTGATCCCATAAACCAGGGGTATTCAACTCTTACCCTATTTGATTCCCGAGGAGATCAGAGGAAATACAATTTGATCCCATAAACCAGGGGTATTCAACTCTTACCCTATTTGATTCCCGAGGAGATCAGAGGTTGGAAATACAATTTGATCCCATAAACCAGGGGTATTCAACTCTTACCCTATTTGATTCCCGAGGAGATCAGAGGTTGGAAATACAATTTGATCCCATAAACCAGGGGTATTCAACTCTTACCCTATTTGATTCCCGAGGAGATCAGAGGTTGGAAATACAATTTGATCCCATAAACCAGGGGTATTCAACTCTTACCCTATTTGATTCCCGAGGAGATCAGAGGAAATACAATTTGATCCCATAAACCAGGGGTATTCAACTCTTACCCTATTTGATTCCCGAGGAGATCAGAGGAAATACAATTTGATCCCATAAACCAGGGGTATTCAACTCTTACCCTATTTGATTCCTGAGGAGATCAGAGGTTGGAAATACAATTTGATCCCATAAACCAGGGGTATTCAACTCTTACCCTATTTGATTCCCGAGGAGATCAGAGGAAATACAATTTGATCCCATAAACCAGGGGTATTCAACTCTTACCCTATTTGATTCCCGAGGAGATCAGAGGAAATACAATTTGATCCCATAAACCAGGGGTATTCAACTCTTACCCTATTTGATTCCCGAGGAGATCAGAGGAAATACAATTTGATCCCATAAACCAGGGGTATTCAACTCTTACCCTATTTGATTCCCGAGGAGATCAGAGGTTGGAAATACAATTGGATCCCATAAACCAGGGGTATTCAACTCTTACCCTATTTGATTCCCGAGGAGATCAGAGGTTGGAAATACAATTTGATCCCATAAACCAGGGGTATTCAACTCTTACCCTATTTGATTCCCGAGGAGATCAGAGGTTGGAAATACAATTTGATCCCATAAACCAGGGGTATTCAACTCTTACCCTATTTGATTCCCGAGGAGATCAGAGGTTGGAAATACAATTTGATCCCATAAACCAGGGGTATTCAACTCTTACCCTATTTGATTCCCGAGGAGATCACAGGTTGGAAATACAATTTGATCCCATAAACCAGGGGTATTCAACTCTTATCCTATTTGATTCCCGAGGAGATCACAGGTTGGAAATACAATTTGATCCCATAAACCAGGGGTATTCAACTCTTACCCTACGAGGTACGAGGCCAGATGGTTTTCTGTTCTACCTGATAATTAATTGCACCCACCTGGTGTTCCAGGTCTAAATCAGTTGCTGATTAGAGGGGAACAATGAAAATACGCAGTGGAACTGGCTTGGAGGTCCAGAGTTGAGTTTGAGGGCCATTAACTACCAGCATGCACACTTGCCATCCATGTAGGCCAGGGGTTCTCAAAGTTACATCTTAAATTACTTTTGGCCAAGGGATCCATGGAATAAGTTTAAATTGTGTAATACAATACAATATATTATTATTAATCTACAATGTATGTTCTTATTTTTTAAATGTATTTTTAATTGAACCTTTATTTTTAACTAGGCAAGTCAGTTAAGAACAGATTCTTATTTACAATGACGGCCCACCAAAAGGACTCCTGCGGGGATTTAAACATTTAAAATAAAATAAAAATATAGGACACAACACACATCACGACAAGAGACACCACAACACTACATAAAGATAGACCTAAGACAACAACACAGCATGGCAGCAACACAACATAACAACAACATGGTAGCAACACAACATGACAACAACATGGCAGCAACACAACATAACAACAACATGGCAGCAACACATAACAACAACATGGCAGCAACACAACATAACAACAACATGGTAGCATCACAACATAACAACAACATGGTAGCAACACAACATGACAACAACATGGCAGCAACACAACATAACAACAACATGGTAGCAACACAACATGGCAGCAACACATAACAACAACATGGCAGCAACACATAACAACAACATGGCAGCAACACATAACAACAACATGGTAGCAACACAACATGGCAGCAACATGGTAGCAACACAACATGACAACAACATGGCAGCAACACAACATGACAACAACATGGCAGCAACACAACATAACAACAACATGGCAGCAACACAACATAACAACAACATGGTAGCAACACAACATGACAACAACATGGCAGCAACACAACATAACAACAACATGGTAGCAACACAACATGACAACAACATGGCAGCAACACAACATAACAACAACATGGTAGCAACACAACATAACAACAACATGGCAGCAACACATAACAACAACATGGCAGCAACACAACATAACAACAACATGGTAGCAACACAACATGACAACAACATGGTAGCAACACAACATGACAACAACATGGCAGCAACACAACATGACAACAACATGGTAGCAACACAACATAACAACAACATGGTAGCAACACAACATGACAACAACATGGCAGCAACACAACATAACAACAACATGGTAGCAGCACAACATGGCAGCAACACAACATAACAACAACATGGTAGCAACACAACATGACAACAACATGGCAGCAACACAACATAACAACAACATGGTAGCAACACAACATGACAACAACATGGCAGCAACACAACATAACAACAACATGGCAGCAACACAACATAACAACAACATGGCAGCAACACAACATAACAACAACATGGTAGCAGCACAACATGGCAGCAACACAACATAACAACAACATGGTAGCAACACAACATGACAACAACATGGCAGCAACACAACATGACAACAACATGGTAGCAACACAACATAACAACAACATGGTAGCAACACAACATAACAACAACATGGTAGCAACACAACATGACAACAACATGGCAGCAACACAACATAACAACAACATGGTAGCAACACAACATGACAACAACATGGCAGCAACACAACATGACAACAACATGGCAGCAACACAACATGACAACAACATGGCAGCAACACATAACAACAACATGGTAGCAACACAACATGGTAGCAACACAACATAACAACAACATGGTAGCAACACAACATGGTAGCAACACAACATGACAACAACATGGTAGCAACACAACATAACAACAACATGGTAGCAACACAACATGACAACAACATGGTAGCAGCACAACATAACAACAACATGGTAGCAGCACAACATAACAACAACATGGTAGCAACACAACATAACAACAACATGGTAGCAACACAACATGACAACAACATGGTAGCAGCACAACATAACAACAACATGGTAGCAGCACAACATAACAACAACATGGTAGCAGCACAACATAACAACAACATGGTAGCAACACATAACAACAACATGGTAGCAACACATAACAACAACATGGTAGCAGCACAACATAACAACAACATGGTAGCAACACATAACAACAACATGGTAGCAGCACATAACAACAACATGGTAGCAACACATAACAACAACATGGTAGCAACACAACATAACAACAACATGGTAGCATCACAACATGACAACAACATGGTAGCAACACAACATGACAACAACATGGCAGCAACACAACATAACAACAACATGGTAGCAACACAACATGGCAGCAACACATAACAACAACATGGCAGCAACACATAACAACAACATGGCAGCAACACAACATAACAACAACATGGTAGCAACACAACATGGCAGCAACATGGTAGCAACACAACATGACAACAACATGGCAGCAACACAACATAACAACAACATGGCAGCAACATGGTAGCAACACAACATGACAACAACATGGCAGCAACACAACATGACAACAACATGGCAGCAACACAACATAACAACAACATGGCAGCAACACAACATAACAACAACATGGTAGCAACACAACATGACAACAACATGGCAGCAACACAACATAACAACAACATGGTAGCAACACAACATGACAACAACATGGCAGCAACACAACATAACAACAACATGGTAGCAACACAACATGACAACAACATGGCAGCAACACAACATGACAACAACATGGCAGCAACACATAACAACAACATGGTAGCAACACAACATGGTAGCAACACAACATAACAACAACATGGTAGCAACACAACATGGTAGCAACACAACATGACAACAACATGGTAGCAACACAACATAACAACAACATGGTAGCAACACAACATGACAACAACATGGTAGCAGCACAACATAACAACAACATGGCAGCAGCACAACATAACAACAACATGGTAGCAGCACAACATAACAACAACATGGTAGCAGCACAACATAACAACAACATGGTAGCAACACAACATAACAACAACATGGTAGCATCACAACATAACAACAACATGGTAGCAACACAACATAACAACAACATGGTAGCAGCACAACATGGTAGCAACACAACATGACAACAACATGGTAGCAACACAACATGACAACAACATGGTAGCAGCACAACATAACAACAACATGGTAGCAGCACAACATAACAACAACATGGTAGCAGCACAACATAACAACAACATGGTAGCAACACATAACAACAACATGGTAGCAACACATAACAACAACATGGTAGCAGCACAACATAACAACAACATGGTAGCAGCACAACATAACAACAACATGGTAGCAACACATAACAACAACATGGTAGCAACACATAACAACAACATGGTAGCAGCACAACATAACAACAACATGGTAGCAGCACATAACAACAACATGGTAGCAACACATAACAACAACATGGTAGCAACACAACATAACAACAACATGGTAGCAGCACAACATAACAACAACATGGTAGCAACACAACATGGTAGCAACACAACATAACAACAACATGGTAGCAGCACAACATGGTAGCAGCACAACATAACAACAACATGGTAGCAGCACAACATGGTAGCAACACAACATAACAACAACATGGTAGCAGCACATAACAACAACATGGTAGCAACACATAACAACAACATGGTAGCAACACAACATGGTAGCAACACAACATAACAACAACATGGTAGCAGCACAACATGGTAGCAACACAACATGACAACAACATGGTAGCAACACAACATGACAACAACATGGTAGCAGCACAACATAACAACAACATGGCAGCAACACATAACAACAACATGGTAGCAGCACAACATAACAACAACATGGTAGCAGCACAACATAACAACAACATGGTAGCAGCACATAACAACAACATGGTAGCAGCACAACATAACAACAACATGGTAGCAGCACAACATAACAACAACATGGTAGCAGCACAACATAACAACAACATGGTAGCAACACATAACAACAACATGGTAGCAACACAACATAACAACAACATGGTAGCAACACAACATGACAACAACATGGCAGCAACACATAACAACAACATGGTAGCAGCACAACATAACAACAACATGGTAGCAGCACAACATAACAACAACATGGCAGCAACACATAACAACAACATGGTAGCAGCACAACATAACAACAACATGGCAGCAACACATAACAACAACATGGTAGCAGCACAACATAACAACAACATGGCAGCAACACAACATGACAACAACATGGTAGTAACACAACATAACAACAACATGGCAGCAACACATAACAACAACATGGCAGCAACACATAACAACAACATGGTAGCAACACAACATGGTAGCAACACAACATAACAACAACATGGTAGCAACACAACATAACAACAACATGGTAGCAACACAACATGACAACAACATGGCAGCAACACAACATGACAACAACATGGCAGCAACACATAACAACAACATGGTAGCAACACAACATAACAACAACATGGTAGCAACACAACATAACAACAACACGGTAGCAACACAACATGGTAGCAACACAACATGACAACAACACGGTAGCAACACAACATAACAACAACATGGTAGTAACACAACATAACAACAACACGGTAGCAACACAACATGGCAGCAACACAACATAACAACAACACGGTAGCAACACAACATAACAACAACATGGTAGTAACACAACATAACAACAACATGGCAGCAACACATAACAACATGGCAGCAACACATAACAACAACACGGTAGCAACACAACATGGTAGCAACACAACATAACAACAACATGGTAGCAACACAACATGGTAGCAACACAACATAACAACAACATGGTAGCAGCACAACATGGTAGCAACACAACATAACAACAACATGGTAGCAACACAACACGGTAGCAACACAACATAACAACAACATGGTAGCAACACAACATGGTAGCAACACAACATAACAACAACATGGTAGCAACACAACATGGTAGCAACACAACATAACAACAACACGGTAGCAACACAACACGGTAGCAACACAACATGGTAGCAACACAACATGGTAGCAACACAACATAACAACAACATGGTAGCAACACAACATAACAACAACATGGTAGCAGCACAACATAACAACAACATGGTAGCAGCACAAAACATGGTACAAACATTATTGGGCACAGTCAACAGCACAAAGGTCAAGAAGGTAGAGACAACAATAAATCACGTGAAGCAGCCACAACTGTCAGTAAGAGTGTCCATGATTGAGTCTGTGAATGAAGAGATGGAGATAAAACGGTCCAGTTTGAGTGTTTAGTTGCAGCTCGTTCCAGTCGCTAGCTGCAGAGAACTGAAAAGACGAGCGACCCAGGGATGTGTGTGCTTTGGAGACCTTTAACAGAATGTGACTGGCAGAACGGGTGTTGTATGTGGAGGATGAGGGCTGCAGTAGTGAGGCCTAAGAGGGTTTTATAAATGAGTGTCAATCAGTGGGTCTTGCGTTGGGTATACAGAGATGACCAGTTTACAGAGGAGTATAGAGTGCAGTGATGTGTCCTATAAGGAGCATTAGTGGCAAATCTGATGGCCGAATGGTAAAGAGCATCTAGTCGCTCGAGAACACCCTTACCTGCCGATCTATAAATGACGTCTCCGTAATCTAGCATGGGTAGGATGGTCATCTGAATCAGGGTTAGTTTGGCAGCTGGGGTGAAAGAGGAGCGATTACGATAGAGGAAACCAAGTCTAAATTTAACATTAGACTGCAGCTTTGATATGTGCTGAGAGAAGGACAGTGTACCGTCTAGCCATACTCCCAAGTACTTGTATGAGGTGACTACCTCAAGCTCTAAACCCTCAGAGGTAGTAATAACACCTGTGGGGAGAGGGGCATTCTTCTTACCAAACCACATGACATTTGTTTTGGAGGTGTTCAGAACAAGGTTAAGGGCAGAGAAAGCTTGTTGGACACGAAGAAAGATTTGTTGTAGAGCGTTTAACACAAAAACCCGGGTAGGGGCCAGCTGAGTAAAAGACTGTATCATCTGCATATAAATGGATGAGAGAGCTTCCTACTGCCTGAGCTATGTTGTTGATGTAAATTGAGAAGAGCGTGGGGCCTAGGATCGAGCCCTGGGGTACTCCCTTGGTGACAGGCAGTGGCTGAGACAGCAGATGTTCTGACTTTATACACTGCACTCTTTGAGAGAGGTAGTTAGCAAACCAAGCCAAAGACCCCTCAGAGACACCAATACTCCTTAGCCTGTATTCTCTCGGGTACAAGAATGGAATGGTCTACCGTATAAAAAGCTTTGGCCAAGTCAATAAAAATAGCAGCACAACATTGCTTGGAATCAAGGGCAACGGTGACATCATTGAGGACATTTAAGATTGCAGTGACACATCCATAACCGGAAACCAGATTGCGCACCAGAGAGAATAGTATAGACATCAAGAAAGCCAGTCAGTTGATTATTGACAAGTTTTTCCAACACTTGATAAACAGGGTAGAATAGAACCCCGGGCAACATGAACCTGGTAGGAACACAAGGATATTGGTTTCCACAGTACTATATACATTTTTTAACATCAATATATATATATTTTTTTACATAAATGCACTGTAATTTAAACTGCAAAGTTTTCTCTCTGCCTCATGGGATTTTTGTTGTTGTAGAATTGCAGGATATTAGCTTGAAAACGGCATGTACTGCAGACGTCATAGAAAAAGTCCTTGTAAGGCATAAAAAAAAAAAAATCTCACTTGTGTTGTGTTCTGATCATGAAAGGGTCTCTGATGAATCTGCTGACACAGAAGGGGTGAAGGGGTAACGGCCCAAAAACGTTTGAGAACCCCTGGGCTAAGCTATACCCCCCCCCAACTTGACAATTGGGAGAGACCTTGCTCACTCTCCACGCTGTTGCGCAACTCACACACACACACACACACACACACACACACACTCACACACACACACACACACACACACACACACACATATATATATATATTACACGCTGTGCATGACTTGACTGATCTAAGCTAAGTTCAGTTCCGTCATTGGTCGGGAGAGATAATGGTTGGGGAGGGTAGGACGCAATTTACTATACGAATGTCAGATTTGAGATTTAGGACATTTTAAACACGAGCAAACTTGTTATAAAAATATTTCCCTTGGATTTATGATGGTGACGGGCTGAGTGAGAGGAAGGTAGGAAGGTACGAGTGGCAGACAGTCGACCGGATACGAGTGGCAGACAGTCGACCGGATACGAGTGGCAGACAGTCGACCGGATACGAGTGGCAGACAGTCGACCGGATACGAGTGGCAGACAGTCGACCGGATACGAGTGGCAGACAGTCGACCGGATACGAGTGGCAGACAGGTGACCGGATGCGAGTGGCAGACAGTCGACCGGATACGAGTGGCAGACAGTCGACCGGATACGAGTGGCAGACAGGTGACCGGATACGAGTGGCAGACAGGTGACCGGATACGAGTGGCAGACAGGTGACCGGATACGAGTGGCAGACAGGTGACCGGATACGAGTGGCAGACAGGTGACCGGATACGAGTGGCAGACAGGTGACCGGATACGAGTGGCAGACAGTCGACCGGATACGAGTGGCAGACAGTCGACCGGATACGAGTGGCAGACAGTCGACCGGATACGAGTGGCAGACAGTCGACCGGATACGAGTGGCAGACAGTCGACCGGATACGAGTGGCAGACAGTCGACCGGATACGAGTGGCAGACAGTCGACCGGATACGAGTGGCAGACAGGTGACCGGATACGAGTGGCAGACAGGTGACCGGATGCGAGTGGCAGACAGTCGACCGGATGCGAGTGGCTGACAGTCGACCGGATACGAGTGGCAGACAGTCGACCGGATACGAGTGGCAGACAGTCGACGGGATACGAGTGGCAGACAGTCGACCGGATACGAGTGGCAGACAGTCGACGGGATACGAGTGGCAGACAGTCGACGGGATACGAGTGGCAGACAGTCGACCGGATACGAGTGGCAGACAGTCGACGGGATACGAGTGGCAGACAGTCGACGGGATACGAGTGGCAGACAGTCGACGGGATACGAGTGGCAGACAGTCGACGGGATACGAGTGGCAGACAGTCGACGGGATACGAGTGGCAGACAGTCGACGGGATACGAGTGGCAGACAGTCGACCGGATACGAGTGGCAGACAGTCGACCGGATACGAGTGGCAGACAGTCGACCGGATACGAGTGGCAGACAGTCGACCGGATACGAGTGGCAGACAGGTGACCGGATACGAGTGGCAGACAGGTGACCGGATACGAGTGGCAGACAGTCGACCGGATACGAGTGGCAGACAGTCGACGGGATACGAGTGGCAGACAGTCGACGGGATACGAGTGGCAGACAGTCGACGGGATACGAGTGGCAGACAGTCGACCGGATACGAGTGGCAGACAGTCGACTGGATATGTGACGGATTTGGAAGTGTATTATGCTAAATAAGACATTGAGATGTCGTCAACTAGCTGTTAAATCTGTTGGTTACCACAAGCTGTTTCTGTTTACAAGTCCGTTTTTACTGCTGGGGGGGTTTTGATTTGACTAGTCTGATCAGATTTGTTTTAATTGACCATGATAGCCTGCAGCTCAATAGTAGGTTAGGCTACAGGAAGTAGTAGGATAGGCTACAGGAAGTAGTAGGATAGACTACAGGAAGTAGTAGGTTAGGCTACAGCTGTTTGACTGACACCACTGTTTTAAGGTAGTAGGTTAGGCTACAGGAAGTAGTAGGTTAGGCTACAGGAAGTAGTAGGTTAGGCTACAGGAAGTAGTAGGTTAGGCTACAGGAAGTAGTAGGTTAGGCTACAGGAAGTAGTAGGTTAGACTACAGCTGTTTGACTGACACCACTGTTTTAAGGTAGTAGGTTAGGCTACAGGAAGTAGTAGGTTAGGCTACAGGAAGTAGTATAAGTTTGTCATCTTTTCTCTCTCCCTTTGTGTATGTACTCACCTCTGTGTGTGTGTGTGTGTGTGTGTGTGTGTCTTCCACAGATGTCCGTTGCCATGTCTAGTCTGGAGAGCCCACGGTCCTCTGTGTTTACCTTTGAGTCCTCAGTGCACAGCTGCCATGTCCTGCGTTGTCTGGACGACCAGCGGAGGCGTGACCTGCTGTGTGACATCACTGTGCTGGCCGAAGGGAGGAGTTTCAGGGCCCACCGTTCTGTGCTGGCCTCCTGCAGCGACTACTTCACGCACAGGGTCTCCTCCCACGCACCACAGGGACTTGTCGTCACCCTGCCTCAGGAGGTGAGAAGGGACCATAAGCCTAGGAGTCCAAGATCACATTAGTCCACTTAGGCCAGGAGTATTCCAATCTTACCATACGAGATCCGCAGTACTGATGGTTTTCTGTTCTACCTGATAATTCATTACACCCAAGCGGTGTCCCAGGTCTAAGTCAGTCCCTGATTTAAAGGATAATCATGGAAATCAGTAGTGGAACTGGCTTCCAGGTCCAGATAGGAATTTGACTGGTTTAGGTATTAGCCAACTGAGCTAAAGCCTATTTAACACAAGTATTAGTATTTGCATTTATTATGGATCCCCGTTAGTTCCTGCCAAGGCAGCAGCTACTCTTCCTGGGGTTTATTATGGATCCCCATTAGTTCCTGCCAAGGCAGCAGCTACTCTTCCTGGGGTTTATTATGGATCCCCATTAGTTCCTGCCAAGGCAGCAGCTACTCTTCCTGGGGTTTATTATGGATCCCCATTAGTTCCTGCCAAGGCAGCAGCTACTCTTCCTGGGGTTTATTATGGATCCCCATTAGTTCCTGCCAAGGCAGCAGCTACTCTTCCTGGGGTTTATTAGGGATCCCCATTAGTTCCTGCCAAGGCAGCAGCGACTCTTCCTGGGGTTTATTATGGATCCCCATTAGTTCCTGCCAATGCAGCAGCTACTCTTCCTGGGATTTATTATGGATCCCCATTAGTTCCTGTTAAGGCAGCAGCTACTCTTCCTGGAGTTTATTATGGATCCCCATTAGTTCGTGCCAAGGCAGCAGCTACTCTTCCTGGAGTTTATTATGGATCCCCATTAGTTCCTGCCAAGGCAGCAGCTACTCTTCCTGGGGTTTATTATGGATCCCCATTAGTTCCTGCCAAGGCAGCAGCTACTCTTCCTGGGGTTTATTATGGATCCCCATTAGTTCATGCCAAGGCAGCAGCTATGTAGTACTATGTAGTACTGTGTCATGGCTCTATGTAGTACTGTGTCATGGCTCTATGTAGTACTGTGCCATGGCTCTATGTAGTACTGTGTTGGCTCTATGTAGTACTGTGTTGGCTCTATGTAGTACTGTGTCATGGCTCTATGTAGTACTGTGTCATGACTCTATGTAGTAATGTGTCATGGCTCTATGTAGTACTGTGTCATGGCTCTATGTAGTACTGTGTCATGGCTCTATGTAGTACTGTGTCATGGCTCTATGTAGTAATGTGTCATGGCTCTATGTAGTACTGTGTCATGGCTCTATGTAGTACTGTGCCCATGGCTCTATGTAGTACTGTGCCCATGGCTCTATGTAGTACTGTGTCATGGCTCTATGTAGTACTGTGCCATGGCTCTATGTAGTACTGTGCCCATGGCTCTATGTAGTACTGTGTCATGGCTCTATGTAGTACTGTGCCCATGGCTCTATGTAGTACTGTGTCATGGCTCTATGTAGTACTGTGTCATGGCTCTATGTAGTACTGTGTCATGACTCTATGTAGTTGAATAAAGGTTAAATAAAAATATGTAAACTGTGCACCTCACATAGTCTGTTCTTGAATTGGGGATTGTGAAGGGACCTCTGGTGTCTTGTGTGGGTATGCATGGGTGTGTGCTAGTCGTATGAACAGATTCAACATGTCAATCAATACCTCTCACAAATGCAAGTAGTGATGAAGTCAATCTCTCCTCTACTTTGAGCCAGGAGAGATTAACTTGCATGTCATTGATGTTAGTTCTCCGTGTAGCCTAGTGGTTAGAGTGTTGGGGCAGTAACCAGCAGGTAGCCTAGTGGTTAGAGCGTTGGGCCAGTAACCAGCAGGTAGCCTAGTGGTTAGAGCGTTGGGCCAGTAACCAGCAGGTAGCCTAGTGGTTAGAGTGTTGGGCCAGTAACCAGCAGGTAGCCTAGTGGTTAGAGTGTTGGGCCAGTAACCAGCAGGTAGCCTAGTGGTTAGAGCGTTGGGCCAGTAACCAGCAGGTAGTCTAGTGGTTAGAGCGTTAGGCCAGTAACCAGCAGGTAGCCTAGTGGTTAGAGCGTTGGGCCAGTAACCAGCAGGTAGCCTAGTGGTTAGAGCGTTGGGCCAGTAACCAGCAGGTAGCCTAGTGGTTAGAGCGTTGGGCCAGTAAACAGCAGGTAGCCTAGTGGTTAGAGCGTTGGGCCAGTAAACAGCAGGTAGCCTAGTGGTTAGAGCGTTGGGCCAGTAACCAGCAGGTAGCCTAGTGGTTAGAGTGTTGGGCCAGTAACCAGCAGGTAGCCTAGTGGTTAGAGTGTTGGGCCAGTAACCAGCAGGTAGCCTAGTGGTTAGAGCGTTGGGCCAGTAACCAGCAGGTAGTCTAGTGGTTAGAGCGTTAGGCCAGTAACCAGCAGGTAGCCTAGTGGTTAGAGCGTTGGGCCAGTAACCAGCAGGTAGCCTAGTGGTTAGAGCGTTGGGCCAGTAACCAGCAGGTAGCCTAGTGGTTAGAGCGTTGGGCCAGTAAACAGCAGGTAGCCTAGTGGTTAGAGCGTTGGGCCAGTAAACAGCAGGTAGCCTAGTGGTTAGAGTGTTGGGCCAGTAACCAGCAGGTAGCCTAGTGGTTAGAGTGTTGGGCCAGTAACCAGCAGGTAGCCTAGTGGTTAGAGCGTTGGGCCAGTAACCAGCAGGTAGCCTAGTGGTTAGAGCGTTGGGCCAGTAACCAGCAGGTAGCCTAGTGGTTAGAGTGTTGGGCCAGTAACCAGCAGGTAGCCTAGTGGTTAGAGCGTTGGGCCAGTAACCAGCAGGGAGCCTAGTGGTTAGAGCATTGGGTCAGTAACCAGCAGGTAGCCTAGTGGTTAGAGCATTGGGCCAGTAACCAGCAGGTAGCCTAGTGGTTAGAGCATTGGGCCAGTAACCAGCAGGTAGCCTAGTGGTTAGAGCGTTGGGCCAGTAACCAGCAGGTAGCCTAGTGGTTAGAGCGTTGGACCAGTAACCAGCAGGTAGCCTAGTGGTTAGAGTGTTGGACCAGTAACCGAAAGGTTGCTGGATCGAATCCCTGAGCTGACAAGGTAAAAAATATGTCGTTCAGCCCCTGAACAAGGGTGTTAACCCACTGTTCCCCGGTAGGCCGTCATTGTAAATAAGAATTTGTTCTTAAGTTAAATAAAGCATGTACGGGTCAGCTGTGCTGCTCTGATCTGAATTGTAATTTTCAGAGGTCCCTCTTTGTGTCACCTGACCACACGACTGAACAATAATCCAGGTGCGACAAAACTAGGGCCTGTAGGACCTGCCTTGTGTATAGTGTTGTTTAGAAGGTAGAGCAGTGCTTTATTATGGACAGACTTCTCCCCCATCTTAGCTACTGTTGTATCAACATGTTTTGACCATGACAGTTTACAATCCAGGGTTACACCAAGAAGTTTAGTCACCTCAACTTGTTCAATTTCCACATTATTCATTACAAGATTTGGTTGAGGTTTAGGGTTTAGTGAATGATTTGTCCCAAATACAATGCTTTTAGTTTTATAAATATTTAGGACTAACTTATTTCTTGCCACCCATTCTGTAACTGACTGCAGCGCTTTGTTAAGTGTTGCAGTCATTTCAGTCGCTGTAGTAGCTGATGTGTATAGTGTTGAGTCATCCGCATACATAGACACACTGACTTTACTCAAAGCCAGTGCCATGTCATTAGTAAAGATTGAAAAATGTAAGGGGCCTAGACAGCTGCCCTGGGGAATGCCTCACTCTACCTGGATTATGTTGGTGAGGCTTCCATTAAAGAACACCCTCTGTGTTCTGTTAAACAGGTAACTCTTTATCCACATTATAGCAGGGGATGTAAAACCATAACACAAGTTTTTCCAGCAACAGATCGATAATGATTAATAATGTCAAAAGCTGCAGTCTAACAAAACAGCCAATCATCAGTAATTTGTGTAAGTGTTGAATGCCCTTTCCTATAAGCGTGCTAAATATCTGTTTGCTGTGAAATAGCATTGTATCTAGTCAAACATAATTTTTTTCCTCAAAAAGGTTGTTAACTTCTCTGGGATATGTGAGACGCTAACGTCCCACTTGGCCAAAAGCCAGTAAAAATGCAGAGCGCCAAATTCAAATAAATTACTATAAAAATAAAACTTTCATGAAATCACACATGAAAGATACCAAATTAAAGCTACACTTGTTGTGAATCCAGCCAACATGTCAGAATTCAAATAGGCTTTACGACGAAAGCACACCAAACGATTATGTTAGGTCAGAGCCAAGTCACAGAAAAACACAGCCATTTTTCCAGCCAAAGTAACAAAAAGCAGAAATAGAGATAAAATTAATCACTAACCTTTGATGATCTTCATCAGATGACACTCATAGGACTTCATGTTACACAATACATCTATGTTTTGTTCGGTAAAGTTCATATTTATAAACGTGAAAATGCTGCCCCCTATCCTAGAGAAGTTAACAGGCTGATTTGGTTGGCTGTTTGAGCCAGTAATGGGTACTTCGCTATTCTTGGGTAGAGGAATGACTTTTGCGTCCCTCTAGGCTTGAGCACATACACTTTCCTGTAGGCTTATACTAAATATTTTGCAATATAGTCTGCTACCATGCTCAGTAAATGTCCATCCAAGTTGTCAGACCCAGGTTGATAGACAACAATAATTTTTCCATCTCTTCCACACTGACTTGACAGAATTCATAATTACACTTTGCTGCTGGCATGTCATGCCTAAGTTTGCTAATAAAAAAAATAATTAAAGTAGTTGGCAGGCAACTGGAAGTCAACTGAGTGGTTGTCAGGCAACACTGAGTGTTGGTCAGGCAACACTGAGTGGTTGTCAGGCAACACTGAGTGTTGGTCAGGCAACACTGAGTGTTGGTCAGGCAACACTGAGTGTTGGTCAGGCAACACTGAGTGGTTGTCAGGCAACACTGAGTGGTTGTCAGGCAACACTGAGTGTTGGTCAGGCAACACTGAGTGGTTGTCAGGCAACACTGAGTGGTTGTCAGGCAACACTGAGTGGTTGTCAGGCAACACTGAGTGTTGGTCAGGCAACACTGAGTGTTGGTCAGGCAACACTGAGTGGTTGTCAGGCAACACTGAGTGGTTGTCAGGCAACACTGAGTGGTTGTCAGGCAACACTGAGTGGTTGTCAGGCAACACTGAGTGGTTGTCAGGCTGCACTGAGTGGTTGGCCAGGCTACACTGAGTGGTTGGCCAGGCTACACTGAGTGGTTGGCCAGGCTACACTGAGTGGTTGGCCAGGCTACACTGAGTGGTTGTCAGGCTACACTGAGTGGTTGTCAGGCTACACTGAGTGGTTGTCAGGCTACACTGAGTGGTTGTCAGGCTACACTGAATGGTTGTCAGGCTACACTGAGTGGTTGTCAGGCTACACTGAGTGGTTGTCAGGCTACACTGAGTGGTTGTCAGGCTACACTGAGTGGTTGTCAGGCTACACTGAGTGTTTTTCATCACGTGAGCATAGTTTGTCTAAGAGATGAGATGAACTCAGTTCTGTCAGATAGGAAAGATATGGTATATGCTGAATCAACAGTAGTGCTGAGTGTGTGAATAGGTTGTATATCGGCCAAGCTGTACTGCTGTGTCAAAACCATCTGTTTCTCTTTCTTTCCATCCCTCTCTAAAGGTGACGGCGAGTGGCTTTGAGCCCCTGCTGCAGTTTGCCTACACATCCAAGCTGCTCTTCAGTAAAGATACTGTCATGGAGATACGACACTGTGCCTCTATTCTGGGTTTCAGGGATCTGGACTCGGCCTGTTTCGACTTCCTGTTGCCCAAGTTCTTCAGCAGCAGTAGGGCCTCCTTCCAGAGGAAGACCTGCTGTAAGACACGGTGTAGGAGACAGTCGCCCAGGGCAGAGCTTAGCGACACTAACAAGGATGTCTTAGATGATGACAAAGGAGTCAAGGTGGTTTCTGATTCGCCCGTTGAACAGGATGCGGGTGGCCAACCAGCAAATGACGAGACGGGACGTAAAAGCAAAAATCTCACCCATCCTCCTGAAGCCGATATCCAATCAGACGGCCAGACTGACTACTCCCTACAGTGCCCCAAGTACCGTAAGTTCCAGCAGGCTTGTGGGAAGGTGAGGCTGTGTGTGGAGGTCTGTGCCCCAGAAACAAACCCCGACTCCCTAGTGGTGAGAGAGGAGGGCTGCCCTCTGCCCCTGCCCCTTCCCCAGTCCTTGCGACCCTGCTCCACTGGTGGAGGCATTAGGGAATGTCCTGCAGTGGAGACTTCTGGAGAAAACTCTTCACTTCTCTCACAGACACAGACTGACCAGGCAGGACAGGGAGAGGTGGCGCAGAAGACTGACCAGGCAGGACAGGGAGAGGTGGAGCAGAAGACTGACCAGGCAGGACAGGGAGAGGTGGAGCAGAAGACTGACCAGGCAGGACAGGGAGAGGTGGAGCAGAAGACTGACCAGGCAGGACAGGGAGAGGTGGAGCAGAAGACTGACCAGGCAGGACAGGGAGAGATGGAGCAGAAGACTGACCAGGCAGGACAGGGAGAGGTGGAGCAGAAGACTGACCAGGCAGGACAGGGAGAGATGGAGCAGAAGACTGACCAGGCAGGACAGGGAGAGGTGGAGCAGAAGACTGACCAGGCAGGACAGGGAGAGGTGGAGCAGAAGAAAGGAGAAGAGGATGATGAGGAGAAGAGAGAGATGGATGAGAGACGTAGAGAGGCAGATGAAGAGAACACAGAGAAGTATGAGAGGATAGGAGAGACAGAAGAGAGGAGGAGAGGGGAGACAGAAGAGAGGAGGAGAGGAGAGACAGAAGAGAGGAGGAGAGGGGAGACAGAAGAGAGGAGGAGAGGAGAGACAGAAGAGAGGAGGAGAGGAGAGACAGAAGAGAGGAGAAGAGGAGAGAGGGCTTCTGGAGTCGACTGTCATAGCTCTATCCTTGCTCTCGTGGAGGTGTCTAGTGGTCGGCTTGTCAGCTGTGAAGAGAGCCCAGGGTTGGGTACAGCACCACACCGATGCCCCCTGGAGGCACCTGGGCTGGACAAGCAGAGCCCTGGAGGTGTGGGGGAAGGAGGTTGTGTTCTAGGGGGTAGAGGACACCATGAAGGAATAGATCCAGCTGTCTCCAGCCTGCCACAGACAGAACAGGAGCAGGGAGGGAGAGCGTGGAGAAAGGTGGGGAGAAGGATAGAACATGGAAGAAGTGAAAGCGGACAGGGAGAGAGGAGAGAGCGAGGATGGGAAGAGAGGAGCAGCGTGGAAAAAGAGGTGGCTGAACACTTGGCCCATGGCCTCTGGTCAGAGTTCTCCTCTTCTCCTCCCCTCCTCCAGGACTTCCTCCCTGGGACTGAGTCTGGGAACCTCCGGAGCAGCAGCTCCACCTTGGATTGGCTCCACAAGCTTGACATCAGCTCCAGTACTGGGGACTGTCCCTTCCTCCACGGCTTGGACAGGGAGACAGACGGAGGGACGGACAGAGGGACAGGGGAGGGGACGGACAGGGGGACAAAGAGCGCGACTGAGCTGGGGTGTGAGGGGTCGTCCCAGTTAGAGAAGAGTCCCTGTGTGTCCTCCCTGACATCTGGAGATGATGGAGACTCCGACTGCTTCGATACGGAGGGAGACAGCGAGTCCTGTTCCTACAGCCAGAGAATCAAAGAGGTGAGTTAAACAAGAGGGAGACAGAGAGAGGCTAGGACTGGGTTGAACTAGAGGGAGACAGAGAGAGGCTAGGACTGGGCTGAACTAGAGGGAGACAGAGAGAGGCTAGGACTGGGCTGAACTAGAGGGAGACAGAGAGAGGCTAGGACTGGGCTGAACTAGAGGGAGACAGAGAGAGGCTAGGACTGGGCTGAACTAGAGGGAGACAGAGAGAGGCTAGGACTGGGCTGAACTAGAGGGAGACAGAGAGAGGCTAGGACTGGGCTGAACTAGAGGGAGACAGAGAGAGGCTAGGACTGGGCTGAACTAGAGGGAGACAGAGAGAGGCTAGGACTGGGCTGAACTAGAGGGAGACAGAGAGAGGCTAGGACTGGGCTGAACTAGAGGGAGACAGAGAGAGACTAGGACTGGGCTGAACTAGAGGGAGACGGAGAGAGGCTAGGACTGGGCTGAACTAGAGGGAGACAGAGAGAGGCTAGGACTGGGCTGAACTAGAGGGAGACGGAGAGAGGCTAGGACTGGGCTGAACTAGAGGGAGACGGAGAGAGGCTAGGACTGGGCTGAACTAGAGGGAGACAGAGGCTAGGACTGGGCTGAACTAGAGGGAGACAGAGAGAGGCTAGGACTGGGCTGAACTAGAGGGAGACAGAGAGAGGCTAGGACTGGGCTGAACTAGAGGGAGACAGAGAGAGGCTAGGACTGGGCTGAACTAGAGGGAGACAGAGAGAGGCTAGGACTGGGCTGAACTAGAGGGAGACAGAGAGAGGCTAGGACTGGGCTGAACTAGAGGGAGACAGAGAGAGGCTAGGACTGGGCTGAACTAGAGGGAGACAGAGAGAGGCTAGGACTGGGCTGAACTAGAGGGAGACGGAGAGAGGCTAGGACTGGGCTGAACTAGAGGGAGACGGAGAGAGGCTAGGACTGGGCTGAACTAGAGGGAGACGGAGAGAGGCTAGGACTGGGCTGAACTAGAGGGAGACGGAGAGAGGCTAGGACTGGGCTGAACTAGAGGGAGACGGAGAGAGGCTAGGACTGGGCTGAACTAGAGGGAGACGGAGAGAGGCTAGGACTGGGCTGAACTAGAGGGAGACAGAGAGAGGCTAGGACTGGGCTGAACGGGGTGAGAGCGACTGAGTTTGCGTAATGCATGCTTTTATTCCAGCCCTGCTCTAACAGAACCGTTTCTACTTATCATCTGGACCAGGTGTGTTCGAGCAGGGCTGGAACAAAATCATGCACAGGGCTGTCACCCTGGGTTGTCCTGCTTTAATGAGACCAGAGAAAACCTCTGGTGTGACCATTATAAGGAGACAGGCATGCATATATTTGGGTTTGTCTTATTAACCAAAAAGTAAAATCTCTCTTTATGTTTAAAACATGTTAGATCACAGTATTTATGTTGTCTTTCCTACTGGCTCTGACTTTTCTGCTAACTTCTTTATTGAGGAAAAATGTACTGACTATGACTGTGATATGTGGTTGTCTCACCTAGCTATCTGAAGATGAATGTACTGACTATGACTGTGATATGTGGTTGTCTCACCTAGCTATCTGTAGATGAATGTACTGACTATGACTGTGATATGTGGTTGTCTCACCTAGCTATCTGTAGATGAATGTACTGACTATGACTGTGATATGTGGTTGTCTCACCTAGCTATCTGTAGATGAATGTACTGACTGACTGTGATATGTGGTTGTCCCACCTAGCTATCTGTAGATGAATGTACTGACTATGACTGTGATATGTGGTTGTCCCACCTAGCTATCTGAAGATGAATGTACTGACTATGACTGTGATATGTGGTTGTCTCACCTAGCTATCTGAAGATGAATGTACTGACTATGACTGTGATATGTGGTTGTCTCACCTAGCTATCTGAAGATGAATGTACTGACTATGACTGTGATATGTGGTTGTCCCACCTAGCTATCTGTAGATGAATGTACTGACTATGACTGTGATATGTGGTTGTCTCACCTAGCTATCTGGAGATGAATGTACTGACTATGACTGTTATATGTGGTTGTCTCACCTAGCTATCTGTAGATGAATGTACTGACTATGACTGTGATATGTGGTTGTCTCACCTAGCTATCTGAAGATGAATGTACTGACTATGACTGTGATATGTGGTTGTCTCACCTAGCTATCTGAAGATGAATGTACTGACTATGACTGTGATATGTGGTTGTCCCACCTAGCTATCTGTAGATGAATGTACTGACTATGACTGTGATATGTGGTTGTCTCACCTAGCTATCTGAAGATGAATGTACTGACTATGACTGTGATATGTGGTTGTCTCACCTAGCTATCTGAAGATGAATGTACTGACTATGATATGTGGTTGTCCCACCTAGCTATCTGAAGATGAATGTACTGACTATGACTGTGATATGTGGTTGTCTCACCTAGCTATCTGTAGATGAATGTACTGACTGTGATATGTGGTTGTCTCACCTAGCTATCTGAAGATGAATGTACTGACTGTGACATGTGGTTGTCTCACCTAGCTATCTGAAGATGAATGTACTGACTATGACTGTGATATGTGGTTGTCTCACCTAGCTATCTGAAGATGAATGTCCTGACTATGACATGTGGTTGTCCCACCTAGTTATCTGAAGATGAATGTACTGACTGTAAGTCATTCTGGATAAGAGCATCTGATAAATGACTAAAATGTAAAATGTCCTAATCCTGTCCCCCATGTTTTCAAGGTGCAGCTCCCGTTCTCTGTGGGTCGTATCGTGGGGTTGAGCAGGAATGACTTCCAGCTGATGTTGAGGCACCAGCCTCTGACCAGAGAACAGCTGGACTTTATCCACGACGTCCGGCGCAGGAGTAAGAACCGTATCGCAGCCCGGCGCTGTCGCAAGAGGAAGCTGGACTGTATCCACAATCTGGAGTGTGAGATAGACAAACTGGTGAGGTGGAAATGACTTCTTTAAAAGGACTTCCTAAGACAAACTGGTGAGGTGGAAATGACTTCTTTAAAAGGACTTCCTAAGACAAACTGGTGAGGTGGAAATTACTTCTTTAAAAGGACTTCCTAAGAGTAGTGTGTTGTTTAACTCTTGTCCCGGGGACACAAAGGGGAAGCACATTTCAGTGGTTTGCTCCAGCACTACACAGCTGCCTCCAATAATCATTGCATCGTCAAATTACTGATTAGTGGAATCAGGTGTGTAGTGCAGAAACCCTCCTCTAAAAACATCTATAGTTATTATAATATATATATTATATTATTATATCTATTATGTTATTAAAACATCTATAGTACTGTTATTGATTTGGAACATTCAGCAGAGAGTGTTATGAATAGAATGAGACGTAATTACTCTCTCTCTGTCTGTCTGTCTGTCTGTCTGTCTGTCTGTCTGTCTGTCTGTCTCTCTGTCTCTCTGTCTCTCTGTCTCTCTGTCTCTCTGTCTCTCTGTCTCTCTGTCTCTCTGTCTCTCTGTCTGTGTTTGTGTGTTTGTGATTTCTGCATGGTGTCTCTGTGTCTCCATGTGTGTCTCTGTGTGTGTGTCTCCCAGAGGACAGAGAAGAACCAGCTGATATCCGAGAGGAGCCATCTGAACCAGATGAAGCTGAATACTTGGCACAGTGTGACCGCTCTTTGTCAGAGGGTCTGCAGCGAGGCCGCCCTGAGACCAGAACAACTCCAGGTCCTAGCCAAGTACACCTCCCCAGACTGCCCGCTCTCTGCTCTCATCTCCCCCACAGACCCAACCTCCCCTGGGCTAGGAGGACTACTACAACCCCAGGCCTCTCCCTAGGCCTGCTCGTCCTCAGGCCTAGCCTCAGATACCTGTCAGAACTTTTCGGAACCTTCGGAACCTTTGGAACCTTCGGAACCCTCGGCCAGCTGCTCCAGGGACACACCCACAGGGGAGGATCTCTCAGGTGATTGAACAAGCCCTCAGGTATATAGATGTGATCAGGTGACTGATGCCCTGCTCATGGATGAGTGTGAGTCTGGACACCTTCATCATCATCATCATCATCATCATCATCATCATCATCATTTCATAGACTTTCTTCTACAGGCAAAGACACTGTGGTTGTGTTCCAATAATCTCTCCTTCCTCAGAGGTGCACTCAGTTACTCACTAAAGCATCAGATTGGTCTAGGCACTGAGCAGGGATGAAGGAAGCAGGAAAGTATTTTCCCGCGATTGACACGGTTACATACAAGCTGACAGTATTTCAACCACATGAAAATATGCATGCAAGATGAACTGAAATCCATCACCAGAGATACACTGTGTGTGTGTGTGTGTGTGTGTGTGTGTGTGTGTGTGTGTGTGTGTGTGTGTGTGTGTGTGTGTGTGTGTGTGTGTGTGTGTGTGTGTGTGTGTGTGTGTGTGTGTGTGTGTGTGTGTGTGTGTGTGTGTACAGTACAGTACAGTACCAGTTTGGACACATCTACTCATTCAAGGGTTTTTCTTTATTTTGACTATTTTCTACATTGTAGAATAATAGTGAAGACATCAACACTATGAAGTAACACATATGGAATCATGTAGTAACCAAAAAAGTGTTAAAAAAATCAAAATATATTTTAGATTTTAGATTCTTCAAAGTAGCCACCCTTTGCCTTGATGACAGCTTTGAACACTCTTGGTATTCTCTCAACCAGCTTTGAGGTAGTCACCTGGAATGCATTTAAATTATCAGGTGTGCCTTGGTAAAAGTTAGTTTGTGGAATTTCTTTCCTTAATGTGTTTGAGCCAATCATTTGTGTTGTGACAAGGTAGGGATGGTAGACAGAAGATAGCCCTATTTGGTAAAAGATCAAGTCCATATAATGACAAGAGCAGCTCAAATAAGCAAAGACAAACGACAGTCCATCATTACATTAAGACATGAAGGTCAGTCAATCAGGAACATTTCAAGAACTTTGAAAGTTTCTTCAAGTGCAGTCGCAAAAACTATCAAGCGCCATGATGAAACTGTCTCTCATGAGGACCGCCACAGGAAAGGAAGACCCAGAGTCACCTCTGCTGCAGTGGATAAGTTCATTAGAGTTAACTGCACCTCAGATTGCAGCCCAAATAAATGCTTCACGGTGTTCAAGGTACAGACACATCTCAACATTAACTGTTCAGAGGAGACTGCGTGAATCAGGCCTTCGTGGTTGAATTGCTGCAAAGAAACCACTACTAAAGGACACCAATAATAAGAAGAAGAGACTTGATTGGGCCATGAAACATAAGCAATGGACATTAGATCGGTGGAAATCTGTCCTTTGGTCTGATGAGTCCAAATATGGGATTTTTGGTTCCAACCACCGTGTCTTTGTGAGAAGCAGAGTAGGTGAACAGCTTATCTCCGGCATGTGTGGTTCCCACCGTGAAGCATGGAGGAGGAGGTGTGATGGTGTGGGGGTGCTTTGCTGATGACACTGTCTGTGATTTATTTAGAATTCAAGGCACACTTAACCAGCCATGCTACCACAGCATTCTGCAGCGATACGCCATCCCATCTAGTTTGCGCTTAGCGGGACAATCATTTGTTTTTCAACAGCACGATAAACCAACACACCTCCAGGCTTTGTAAGGGCTATTTGACCAAGAAGGAGAGTGATGGAGTGCTGCATCAGATGACCTGGCCTCCACAATCACCCGAACTCAACCCAATTGAGATGGTTTGGGATGAGTTGGACCACAGAGTGAAGGAAAAGCAACAAGTGCTCAGCATATGTGGGAACTCCTTCAAGACTGTTGGAAAAGCATTCCAGATGAAGCTGGTTGAGAGAATTCCAAGAGTGTACAAAGCTGTCATCAAGGCAAAGGGTGGCTACTTTGAAAAATCTCAAATATATATTTATTTGTTTAACACTTTTTTTGGTTACTACATGATTCCATGTGTGTTATTTCATAGTTGTGATGTCTTCACAATTACTCTACAATGTAGAAAATAGTAAAAAATAAAGAAAAACTCTTGAATGAGTAGGTGTGTCCAAACTTTGACTGGTACTGTATAAACACACATGAGAAGCACTATATTTAATCTTGGGCTACAGGTTATGACAGAAGAGAAGCTGCATGTAGGCTATATCATAGACGAATAGTCAACAATTATGTCGGAAATTAGAAGCAGAACTTTACCGATGTCAACTAGATTATTGAGGCGACCGTTCTATTGATTCATGACACCAGTCTTTTCCTTTCAAATCCATGAAGGGAAGTGAACAAGTGCACACTTTGGGAGAAAGGTAGTTGATAGTTGGTATGTAACCTGTGTGAAATAAGACCACATGACAATACAACCACAACAGCCGATGTATTTAATAAGACCACATGACAATACAACCACAACAGCCGATGTATAAAATAAGACCACATGACAATACAACCACAACAGCCGATGTATAAAATAAGACCACATGACAATACAACCACAACAGCCGATGTATAAATAAGACCACATGACAATACAACCACAACAGCCGATGCATAAAATAAGACCACATGACAATACAACCACAACAGCCGATGTATAAAATAAGACCACGTCACAATACAACCACAACAGTCTATGTATAAAATAAGACCACGTCACAATACAACCATAACAGTCGATGTATAAAATAAGACCACGTCACAATACAACCATAACAGTCTATGTATAAAATAAGACCACGTCACAATACAACCACAACAGCCGATGCAACTTAATGAATGTGAAAATTCGTTGAACATGAAGAATGTAATTACTACAAAAGTTATATTTCTCTGTGTCTTCTTTGACAGTTTCACACCTCCAACCTCTAATTTTAGTGTTTTGTTAATTGTGCCTTATTTTGTTATAACGAGCATTCCTTTGTTAAGAAGTTAATCAGAATTGTATGCCATGTTTTTCCAAGAACTTTGAAAAGGCATTCCCCTGGACTTTCTTCTGGACATGTTCAATAGCACACAAAGCCAAGGTAACCTTTAGTGAACTTCAGGTGAACTTTTGGTTAAAGTTAAGGACAGCTGTGGTGAACCTGTGGTCATTGATCAGAGTGTTTGACCGTTCAGAAGACTGGCTATGTCTATCTCAGTCGACGGCTGTGTTGACCGCTGGACCGTGTGTTCTAGAACTCTGAAGGATTCCGGAAACATGACACTTTCTCTCCTCCGGGTCAAACTCTGATTGAACTGGGTTGGGGGACAATACTATTTTTAAATTCAGGAAAATTCTGGTACGCTCCAAAATATACAACACATCTCATGGAGAGAGAGTGTCTTCTCAGGTATAGCAATGCAATGTACAGTACTCACATTTCTTTTTTAAATCTGTCTTTGTCCCTCTCTCTCCCTCATTCTCTCTCTCTCTCTGTCTGTATCTCAATCTCTTTTTCCTTAATCTTCACATCTGACCTCGAACTACTTCTTGGTCTCTGTGTTTACTGTGTAATGCCACAGTCACGTGCTAGTCAGAACGAGGATACTCAGTCACGTGCTAGTCAGAACTGGGATACTCTGTCACGTGCTAGTCAGAACGAGGATACTCAGTCACGTGCTAGTCAGAACGAGGATACTCTGTCACGTGCTAGTCAGAACGAGGATACTCAGTCACGTGCTAGTCAGAACGAGGATACTCAGTCACGTGCTAGTCAGAACTGGGATACTCTGTCACGTGCTAGTCAGAACGAGGATACTCAGTCACGTGCTAGTCAGAACGAGGATACTCTGTCACGTGCTAGTCAGAACTGGGATACTCAGTCACGTGCTAGTCAGAACTGGGATACTCAGTCACGTGCTAGTCAGAACGAGGATACTCAGTCACGTGCCAGTCAGAACTGGGATACTCAGTCACGTGCTAGTCAGAACTGGGATACTCAGTCACGTGCTAGTCAGAACTGGGATACTCAGTCACGTGCTAGTCAGAACTGGGATACTCAGTCACGTGCTAGTCAGAACTGGGATACTCAGTCACGTGCTAGTCAGAACTGGGATACTCAGTCACGTGCTAGTCAGAACTGGGATACTCAGTCACGTGCTAGTCAGAACTGGGATACTCAGTCACGTGCCAGTCAGAACTGGGATACTCAGTCACGTGCTAGTCAGAACTGGGATACTCAGTCACGTGCCAGTCAGAACTGGGATACTCAGTCACGTGCTAGTCAGAACTGGGATACTCAGTCACGTGCTAGTCAGAACTGGGATACTCAGTCACGTGCTAGTCAGAACTGGGATACTCAGTCACGTGCTAGTCAGAACTGGGATACTCAGTCACGTGCTAGTCAGAACTGGGATACTCAGTCACGTGCTAGTCAGAACTGGGATACTCAGTCACGTGCTAGTCAGAACTGGGATACTCAGTCACGTGCTAGTCAGAACTGGGATACTCAGTCACGTGCTAGTCAGAACTGGGATACTCAGTCACGTGCTAGTCAGAACTGGGATACTCAGTCACGTGCTAGTCAGAACTGGGATACTCTGTCACGTGCTAGTCAGAACTGGGATACTCAGTCACGTGCTAGTCAGAACTGGGATACTCAGTCACGTGCCAGTCAGAACTGGGATACTCTGTCACGTGCTAGTCAGAACGAGGATACTCAGTCACGTGCCAGTCAGAACTGGGATACTCAGTCACGTGCTAGTCAGAACTGGGATACTCAGTCACGTGCTAGTCAGAACGAGGATACTCAGTCACGTGCTAGTCAGAACGAGGATACTCAGTCACGTGCTAGTCAGAACGAGGGAACTCAGTCACGTGCTAGTCAGAACTGGGATACTCAGTCACGTGCCAGTCAGAACTGGGATACTCTGTCACGTGCTAGTCAGAACGAGGATACTCAGTCACGTGCTAGTCAGAACTGGGATACTCAGTCACGTGCCAGTCAGAACTGGGATACTCTGTCACGTGCTAGTCAGAACTGGGATACTCAGTCACGTGCTAGTCAGAACGAGGATACTCAGTCACGTGCTAGTCAGAACGAGGATACTCAGTCACGTGCTAGTCAGAACGAGGGAACTCAGTCACGTGCTAGTCAGAACGAGGATACTCAGTCACGTGCTAGTCAGAACTGGGATACTCAGTCACGTGCTAGTCAGAACTAGGATACTCAGTCACGTGCTAGTCAGAACTGGGATACTCAGTCACGTGCTAGTCAGAACGAGGATACTCAGTCACGTGCTAGTCAGAACGAGGATACTCTGTCACGTGCTAGTCAGAACGAGGATACTCTGTCACGTGCTAGTCAGAACTGGGATACTCTGTCACGTGCTAGTCAGAACTGGGATACTCAGTCACGTGCTAGTCAGAACGAGGATACTCAGTCACGTGCTAGTCAGAACGAGGATACTCTGTCACGTGCTAGTCAGAACTGGGATACTCTGTCACGTGCTAGTCAGAACGAGGATACTCAGTCACGTGCTAGTCAGAACGAGGATACTCTGAAATTTCCAGACTTGCTAACGCGTTATAAAACGATGATGTCGAGTTTCCCACTCGATAAGTATCAAGTGTTAACCAATAGGAAACTCTACGCAAATAACTTGCATTCATTTTAACTCGGAAACCCCTAATTCCGACTAGCATGTGAACACGGCAAAAGTGGCCGCGTTCGAGAGCATAAAAAAATGTAACCTTTGAACCTCCTGTCTGTGTTTACTGGCCGCGATGGGGTCAACAGAGGAACTAACGGGCCAACAGCACCTCTCTGAATGGTATGTCTTTTAAAATGTTTCATGTGGAATAAATGAATGTAATTTTTTAAAATTGATCTAACATCAGGATTTATTTTTAAATCAGGAGGAGAGATTGGAGAATTCTTCTTCCTCTTTTATCATTTGTATGCATTCTCCTATTCAGTCCTTCAGCTGTTCAGTCACTCTGCCGTTCAGTCATTCAGGCATTCTGCCGTTCTGCCATTCAGTCATTCTGCCATTCAGTCATTCTGCCATTCAGTCATTCTGCCGTTCTGCCGTTCTGCCATTCAGTCATTCTGCCGTTGACCTATAGGAGGATATGATCTATAGGAGAGTCTGACCTATATGAGGATATGACATATAGGAGAGTCTGACCTATAGGATTATATGACCTATTGGAGAGTCTGACCTATAGGACGGTTTGACCTATAGGCGGATATGACCTATAGGAGGATATGACCTATATGAGGGTCTGACCTATAGGAGGGTCTGACCTATAGGAGGGTCTGACCTAAAGGAGGATATGACCTATAGGAGGATATGACCTATAGGAGGGTTTGACCTATAGGAGGATATGACCTATAGGATGATATGACCTATAGGAGGGTCTGATCTATAGGATAGTCTGACCTATAGGAGGGTCTGACCTATAAGAGGATATGACCTATAGGAGGATATGGCCTATAGGAGGGTCTGACCTATATGAGGATATGACCTATAGGATAGTCTGACCTATAGGAGGATATGACCTATAGGAGGGTATGACCTATAGGAGGATATGACCTATAGGAGAGTCTGACCTATAGGATAGTCTGACCTATAGGAGGGTCTGACCTATAGGAGGATATGACCTATAGGATAGTCTGACCTATAGGAGGATATGACCTATAGGAGGGTATGACCTATAGGAGGGTATGACCTATAGGATAGTCTGACCTATAGGAGGATATGACCTATAGGAGGGTATGACCTATAGGAGGGTTCGACCTATAGGAGGGTTCGACCTATAGGAGGATATGACCTATAGGAGGATATGACCTATAGGAGGATATGACCTATAGGAGGATATGATCTATAGGAGAGTCTGACCTATAGGAGGATATGATCTATAGGAGAGGCTGACCTATAAGAGGGTCTGATCTATAGGAGAGTCTGACCTATATGAGGATATGACCTATATGAGGATATGACATATAGGAGAGTCTGACCTATAGGATTATATGACCTATTGGAGAGTCTGACCTATAGGACGGTTTGACCTATAGGCGGATATGACCTATAGGAGGATATGACCTATATGAGGGTCTGACCTATAGGAGGGTCTGACCTAAAGGAGGATATGACCTATAGGAGGATATGACCTATAGGAGGGTTTGACCTATAGGAGGATATGACCTATAGGATGATATGACCTATAGGAGGGTCTGATCTATAGGATAGTCTGACCTATAGGAGGGTCTGACCTATAAGAGGATATGACATATAGGAGAGTCTGACCTATAGGATTATATGACCTATTGGAGAGTCTGACCTATAGGACGGTTTGACCTATAGGAGGATATGACCTATAGGAGGATATGACCTATAGGAGGGTCTGACCTATAAGAGGATATGACCTATAGGAGGATATGGCCTATAGGAGGATATGGCCTATAGGAGGGTCTGACCTATAGGAGGATATGACCTATAGGATAGTCTGACCTATAGGAGGATATGACCTATAGGAGGGTATGACCTATAGGAGGATATGACCTATAGGGTAGTCTGACCTATAGGAGGATATGACCTATAGGAGGGTATGACCTATAGGAGGGTATGACCTATAGGAGGGTATGACCTATAGGATGATATGACCTATAGGAGGATATGACCTATAGGATAGTCTGACCTATAGGAGAGTCTGACCTATAGGAGGATATGACCTATATGAGGATATGACATATAGGAGAGTCTGACCTATAGGAGAGTCTGACCTATAGGAGAGTCTGACCTATAGGATTATATGACCTATCGGAGAGTCTGACCTATAGGAGGGTTTGACCTATAGGAGGATATGACCTATAGGAGGATATGACCTATAGGAGGATATGACCTATAGGATGGTTTGACCTAAAGGAGGATATGACCTATAGGAGGATATGACCTATAGGAGGATATGACCTATAGGAGGATATGACCTATAGGAGGGTTTGACCTATAGGAGGATATGACCTATAGGATGGTCTGATCTATAGGATAGTCTGACCTATAGGAGGGTCTGACCTATAGGAGGGTCTGACCTATAGGAGGATATGACCTATAGGATAGTCTGACCTATAGGAGGATATGACCTATAGGAGGGTATGACCTATAGGAGGGTATGACCTATAGGAGGGTATGACCTATAGGAGGGTATGACCTATAGGATGATATGACCTATAGGATAGTCTGACCTATAGGAGGGTCTGACCTATAGGAGGATATGACCTATAGGAGGATATGACCTATAGGAGGGTATGACCTATAGGAGGGTATGACCTATAGGAGGGTCTGACCTATAGGAGAGTCTGACCTATAGGAGGGTCTGCCCTATAGGAGGATATGACCTATAGGATAGTCTGACCTATAGGAGGATATGACCTATAGGAGGGTCTGATCTATAGGAGAGGCTGAACTATAGGGGGGTCTGACCTATAGGATGATATGACCTATAGGATAGTCTGACCTATAGGAGGATATGACCTATAGGAGGGTCTGACCTATAGGAGGGTCTGATCTATAGGAGAGGCTGACCTATAGGAGGGTCTGATCTATAGGAGAGTCTGACTTATAGGAGGATATGACCTATAGGAGGGTCTGACCTGTAGGAGGATATGACCTATATGAGGATATGACATATAGGAGAGTCTGACCTATAGGAGAGTCTGACCTATAGGAGAGTCTGACCTATAGGAGAGTCTGACCTATAGGATTATATGACCTATCGGAGAGTCTGACCTATAGGAGGGTTTGACCTATAGGAGGATATGACCTATAGGAGGATATGACCTATAGGAGGATATGACCTATAGGATGGTTTGACCTAAAGGAGGATATGACCTATAGGAGGATATGACCTATAGGAGGATATGACCTATAGGAGGATATGACCTATAGGAGGGTTTGACCTATAGGAGGATATGACCTATAGGATGGTCTGATCTATAGGATAGTCTGACCTATAGGAGGGTCTGACCTATAGGAGGGTCTGACCTATAGGAGGATATGACCTATAGGATAGTCTGACCTATAGGAGGATATGACCTATAGGAGGGTATGACCTATAGGAGGATATGACCTATAGGAGGGTATGACCTATAGGAGGGTATGACCTATAGGAGGGTATGACCTATAGGATGATATGACCTATAGGATAGTCTGACCTATAGGAGGGTCTGACCTATAGGAGGATATGACCTATAGGAGGATATGACCTATAGGAGGGTATGACCTATAGGAGGGTCTGACCTATGGGATGATATGACCTATAGGAGAGTCTGACCTATAGGAGGGTCTGCCCTATAGGATGATATGACCTATAGGATAGTCTGACCTATAGGAGGATATGACCTATAGGAGGGTCTGATCTATAGGAGAGGCTGAACTATAGGGGGGTCTGACCTATAGGATGATATGACCTATAGGATAGTCTGACCTATAGGAGGATATGACCTATAGGAGGGTCTGACCTATAGGAGGGTCTGATCTATAGGAGAGGCTGACCTATAGGAGGGTCTGATCTATAGGAGAGTCTGACTTATAGGAGGATATGACCTATAGGAGGGTCTGACCTGTAGGAGTGTCTGACCTATAGGATGACCACATCTTGCTTAGGGCCCCCAAGAAGCTAGGACCTAAGCGGCTCTGTGGCAGTGACTATGTATGAGGAGTTTATATTCTATAGTAAGCTTAACTTTTCACAGGCTGTAGAAACTTCCAGAAGCTACCAGAAGATGGCAGCACTCCCTAAAGAAATTCACAACCCTCTATGGTAGGGGTGTAGGTAGGTGGTAGTGTACTCATCTTCTTAGGGGTCTGTGTGTGTAGTGTACTACTTTTGACTAGAGACTTATGGGTAGTACACTATATAGGGAATAGGGTGACATTTGGTGATGAATTGTAACATGTCTTGTCTACGATCAGTCATGTTTGAGTGATGTTCTCAGTTTTTATTTATCAGACAACCCTCTTATCTGTCTTCATGGAGAGAGAGAGAGAAACGGGGAGACAGACAGAGAGGTGGAGAGAAACAGGGAGAGAGAGAGAGCGAGAGGAGGTGAGAGTGTGGGAGACAGAGGGAGAGGTGGAGAGAGAGAGAGCGAGAGGAGGTGAGAGAGTGGGAGACGGAGAGAGAGGGAGAGGTGGAGAGAGAGAGCGAGAGAAGGTGAGAGAGTGGGAGACGGAGGGAGAGGTGGAGAGAAACAGGGAGAGAGCGAGAGGAGGTGAGAGTGTGTGGGAGACAGACAGAGAGAGCGAGAGGGGGTGAGGGAGAGGTGGAGAAAAACGGAGAGAGAGAGAGCGATAGAGAGAGTGGGAGACGGAGGAATATGTGGAGGGAGAGGTGGAGAGAGCGAGAGCGGGTGGGAGACAAAGAGAGAGGAGGAGGTAGATTATAGGGAGAAAGAGGCAGAGAGAAAGACAGAATCCCCGTTTATACCTGGTGCAAACATGGGTCTTTTGTCCTGATGTTGCCTACATTCTGATTCTGATTTCCTGGACCCTTAATTTATGCAAATTATTTCACAGCTATTCTTTCAAAATAGTATTTATTGTAAGACAAATATTGATGTAATCAGTCAATGACGCCACTTGTCAATGATTTTAGAGGACGGAATAATGATTATTTAAATGGTTTCTCTGTCCAGATCTGTCTACACTTGTAAGATATCCAGACACAATGTGTTTCTAGCCCCGTTTATACCTGCCGATAACATGCGTCCTTCATCCTGATCTGGTCTGTTTGCACTTATAAGTTCTGATCACAGTGTGTCTTTTAATCATTTACCCTGTGGGCACAATTAGAATGTTGACAAGATCAGGACAGAGGCTGCATATTAGAACCAGATATAAACAGGACTAGAGAGAGGGCGAAAAAGGTAGAGAGAGAAAGAGGGGGAGACGGACGGAGAAAGGGGGAAAGAGAGAGAGAGGGGGAGATGGAGGGAGAGAGGGGGAAAGAGAGAGCGAGAATCCAAAGATGTTCTTCTATCCTCTTTTATCCTCGCCATCCTATTGCAGCAGGGGAGGTCAGATGGTCAGGTGTGGCCATCCTATTGGAGCAGGGGAGGTCAGGTGGTCAGGTGTAGCCATCATATTGCAGCAGGGGAGGTCAGATGGTCAGGTGTGGCCATCCTATTGGAGCAGGGGAGGTCAGGTGGTCAGGTGTGGCCATCCTATTGCAGCAGGGGAGGTCAGGTGGTCAGGTGTGGCCATCCTATTGGAGCAGGGGAGGTCAGGTGTGGCCATCCTATTGCAGCAGGGGAGGTCAGGTGGTCAGGTGTGGCCATCCTATTGCAGAAGGGGAGGTCAGATGGTCAGGTGTGACCATCCTATTGGAGTAGGGGAGGTCAGGTGTGGCCCATCCTATTGGAGCAGGGGAGGTCAGGTGTGGCCATCCTATTGGAGCAGGGGAGGTCAGGTGTGGCCCATCCTATTGCAGCAGGGGTGGTCAGGTGTGGCCATCCTATTGGAGCAGGGGAGGTCAGGTGGTCAGGTGTAGCCATCCTATTGGAGCAGGGGAGGTCAGGTGGTCAGGTGTGCCCATCCTATTGCAGCAGGGGAGGTCAGGTGGTCAGGTGTGGCCATCCTATTGCAGCAGGGGAGGTCAGGTGTGGCCATCCTATTGGAGCAGGGGAGGTCAGGTGGTCAGGTGTGGCCATCCTATTGGAGCAGGGGAGGTCAGATGGTCAGGTGTGGCCATTCTATTGGAGCAGGGGAGGTCAGATGGTCAGGTGTAGCCATCCTATTGCAGCAGGGGAGGTCAGGTGGTCAGGTGTGGGCATCCTATTGGAGCAGGGGAGGTCAGGTGGTCAGGTGTGGCCATCCTATTGGAGCAGGGGAGGTCAGATGGTCAGTAAAGTAGAATTCCAAAATCAGATTGTTAATGCTAGATCTAATGCTGGATTAGATTTTTTTTTAAACGCCCCTGGTTTTGATTAAGAATGATGGGGTCAGGGGATTAGAGGGCAAGCAAATGCTTTTATTACATTGGCCCTTGCCCAATCCTGGAATTAATCTGAATACCAAAAAAAAAATCCTAATCTTTCATTACATGGTGAGATTAAGGAAGGAGAAGCGTGGGTTGAATTTGTCTGTGGTGCGCGAGCACAAGCAAAGCACATACACACACCTCTGAGGATCGGCTCTGGGATATTATTTAGTCACAGGGTTTGAAATGTTGCTGGGGAGATCTAATGGTATCTCTGAGATAATACATTGTATGTTCACGATTGGAGTTTACAGTAATGTTCTTTTTTTTTTTTTTTATCGAAGGAACAAGTGTGTTAATTGATCTCTAAATTCTTTCTATCTATCTCTCGCTCTCTCTCTCTCTCTCTCCAATTTTGTGAGAACAAAAAGCATCATGGAGATTGTAATTCTTTATGAGACCACTGACTGGCAAAGCCCCATTACATAATTCACCCCCTTTGACATGATAACTGCATTTAATTGAAAGTTACTATTCCTTAGAGCTTGTGTTTTTAGAGTTTTGTGATTCAGCAGTGATTCAGATATCTGGCCATTGATTCAGCAGTGATTCAGATATCTGACCATTGATTCAGCAGTGAGTCAGATATCTGGTCATTGATTCAGCAGTGATTCAGATATCTGGTCATTGATTCAGCAGTGATTCAGATATCTGGCCATTGATTCAGCAATCTGGTCATTGATTCAGCAGTGATTCAGATATCTGGTCATTGATTCAGCAGTGATTCAGATATCTGGCCATTGATTCAGCAGTGAGTCAGATATCTGGCCATTGATTCAGCAGTGAGTCAGATATCTGGCCATTGATTCAGCAGTGAGTCAGATATCTGGTCATTAATTCAGCAGTGATTCAGATATCTGGCCATTGATTCAGCAGTGAGTCAGATATCTGGCCATTGATTCAGCAGTGATTCAGACATCTGGCCATTCTTTCCTAGTCACACTAGGTTCTCATTATTGTGGGTTTGTCGGTCCGTTCCCATTGCGTGTCTCTCTCCCAAACACTCTCGTCCTCTCCTAGCCTCGGTGTAGAACTCATTCTTCTTTTTTCTCTTTCTCTTTCTAATTAAAGAGCAGCAGTAAATAACAATAGCGGGGCTATGTACAGTGGTTACCGGTACAGAGTCAATGTGCGGGGGCACCGGTGTCGAGGTAATTGAGGTAATTATGTACATGTAGGTAGCTATTAAAGTGACTATGCATAGATAATAACAGAGTAGCAGCAGCGTAGAAGAGGTTGGGGCGGTGGGGGGGGGCAATGCAAATAGTCTGGGTAGCCATTTGATTAGATGTTCAGGAGTCTTATGGCTTTGGGGGTGGAAGCTGTTTAGAAGCCTCTTGGACCTAGACTTGGCGCTCCGGTACTGCTTGCCGTGCGGTAGCAGAGAGAACAGTCTATGACTAGGGTGGCTGTAGTCTGACACTTTTTAGGGCATTCCTCTGACACCGCCTGGTATAGAGGTCCTGGATGGCAGGAAGATTAGCCACGGTGATGTACTGGGCCGTACGCACTACCCTCTGTAGTGCATTGCGGTCGGAGGCCGAGCGGTTGCCGTACCAGGCAGTGATGCAACCCGTCAGGATACTCTTGATGTTGCAGCTGTAAAACCTTTTGAGGATCTGAGGACCCATGCCAAATCTTTCAGTCTCCTGAGGGGGAATAGGTTTTGTTGTGCCCTCTTCACGACTGCCTTGCTGTGCTTGGACCATGTTAGTTTGTTGATGTGGACACCAAGGAGCTTAAAGCTCTCAACCTGCTCCACTACAGCCCCGTTGATGAGAATGGGGGCGTGCTCGGTCCTCCTTTTTCTGTAGTCCACAATATTCTCCTTTGTCTTGATCACGTTGAGGGAGAGGTTGTTGTCCATGCACCACACGGTCAGGTCTCTGACCTCCCTATAGGCTGTCTCATCATTGCCAATGATCAGGCCTACCACTGTTGTCATCAGCAAACTTAATGATGGTGTTGGAGCCGTGCAGTCATGGGTGAACAGGGAGTACAGGAGGGGACTAAGTATGCACCCCTGAGGGGCCCCTGTGTTGAGGATCAGCATGGCAAATGTGTTGTTACCTACCCTTACCACCTGGGGGTGGCCCGTTAGGAAGTCCAGGATCCAGATGCAGAGGGAGGTGTTTAGTCCCAGGGTCCTTAGCTTAGTGATGAGCTTTGAGGGCACTATGGTGTTGAACGCTGAGCTCTAGTCAATGAACAGCATTCTCACATAGGTGTTCCTTTTGTCCAGGTGTGAAAGGGCAGTGTGGAGTGCATTAGAGATTGCATCATCTGTGGATCTGTTGGTGCGGTATACAAATTGAAGTGGGTCTAGGGTTTCTGGGATAATGATGTTGATGTGAGTCATGACCAGCACTTCAAAGCATTTCATGGCTACAGCCGTGAGTGCTCCGGGTCGGTAGTCATTTAGGCAGGTTACCTTAGTGTTCTTGGGCACAGGGACTATGGTGGTCTGCTTGAAACATGTTGGTATTACAGACTCGGTCAGGGAGAGGTTGAAACATGTAGGTATTACAGACTCAGAGAGGGAGAGGTTGAACATGTCAGTGAAGACACTTGCTAGTTAGTCAGCGCATGCTCGGAGTACACGTCCTGATAACCCGTCTGGCCCTGCGGCCTTGTGAATATTGACCTGTTTAAAGTTCTTACTCACATTGGCTGCCGAGAGCGTGATCACACAGTCGTCAGGAACAGCTGATGCTCTCAAGCATGTTTCAGTGTTACTTGCCTCAAAGCGAGCATAGAAGTTATTTAGCTCGTCTGGTAAGCCTGTAATCCATGGCTTCTGGTTGGGGTATGTACGTACAGTCACTGTGGGGACGACGTCCTCGATGCACTTATTGATAAAGCCAGTGACTGATGTGGTGTACTCCTCAATGCCATCGGAAGAATCCTGGATCATATTCCAGTCTGTGATAGCAAAACAGTCCTGTAGTTTAGCATCTGCTTCATCTGAACACTTTTTTTATTGACCGAGTCGCTGGTACTTCCTGCTTTAGTTTTTGCTTGTAAGCAGGAATCAGGAGGATAGAATTATGGTCAGATTTGCCAAATGGAGGGCGAGGGAGAGCTTTGTACGCATCTCTGTGTGTGGAGTAAAGGTGGTGTAGAATTTTTTTCCCCTCTGGTTGCACATTTAACATGCTGGTAGAAATTAGGTAAAACTGATTTAAGTTTCCCTGCATTAAAGTCCCCGGCCACTAGGAGCGCCGCCTCTGAATGAGCGTTTTCCTGTTTTTCTTTTGGCGGTATACAGCTCATTGAGTGCGGTTTTTGTGTCAGCATTGGTCTGTATGGTTACAAACCGATAGCATGGTTGGTTAAGAGCTGACGGCAGCCCTCCAAACATCATCATTAGGGTTTGTTGTCTAGAAGGGGCTATAGGGTTTGTTGTCTAGAAGGGACTATAGGGTTTGTTGTCTAGAAGGGGCTATAGGGTTTGTTGTCTAGAAGGGGCTATAGGGTTTGTTGTCTAGAAGGGGCTATAGGGTTTGTTGTCTAGAAGGGGCTATAGGGTTTGTTGTCTAGAAGGGGCTATAGGGTTTGTTGTCTAGAAGGGGCTATAGGGTTTATTGTCTAGAAGGGGCTATAGGGTTTGTTGTCTAGAAGGGGCTATAGGGTTTGTTGTCTAGTAGGGACTATAGGGTTTGTTGTCTAGAAGGGGCTATAGGGTTTGTTGTCTAGAAGGGGCTATAGGGTATGTTGTCTAGAAGGGGCTATAGGGTTTGTTGTCTAGAAGGGGCTATAGGGTATGTTGTCTAGAAGGGGCTATAGGGTTTGTTGTCTAGAAGGGGCTATAGGGTTTGTTGTCTAGAAGGGGCTATAGGGTTTGTTGCCTAGAAGGGGTTATAGGGTTTGTTGTCTAGAAGGGGCTATAGGGTTTGTTGCCTAGAAGGGGCTATAGGGTTTGTTGTCTAGTAGGGGCTATAGGGTTTGTTGTCTAGTAGGGGCTATAGGGTTTGTTGTCTAGAAGGGGCTATAGGGTTTGTTGCCTAGAAGGGGCTATAGGGTTTGTTGTCTAGAAGGGGCTATAGGGTTTGTTGTCTAGTAGGGGCTATAGGGTTTGTTGTCTAGAAGGGGCTATAGGGTTTGTTGCCTAGAAGGGGCTATAGGGTTTGTTGTCTAGAAGGGGCTATAGGGTTTGTTGTCTAGAAGGGGCTATAGGGTTTGTTGTCTAGAAGGGGCTATAGGGTTTGTTGTCTAGTAGGGGCTATAGGGTTTGTTGTCTAGTAGGGGCTATAGGGTTTGTTGTCTAGAAGGGGCTATAGGGTTTGTTGTCTAGTAGGGGCTATAGGGTTTGTTGTCTAGAAGGGGCTATAGGGTTTGTTGTCTAGAAGGGGCTATAGGGTTTGTTGCCTAGAAGGGGTTATAGGGTTTGTTGTCTAGTAGGGGCTATAGGGTTTGTTGTCTAGTAGGGGCTATAGGGTTTGTTGTCTAGAAGGGGCTATAGGGTTTGTTGCCTAGAAGGGGCTATAGGGTTTGTTGTCTAGAAGGGGCTATAGGGTTTGTTGTCTAGAAGGGGCTATAGGGTTTGTTGTCTAGAAGGGGCTATAGGGTTTGTTGTCTAGAAGGGGCTATAGGGTTTGTTGCCTAGAAGGGGCTATAGGGTTTGTTGTCTAGTAGGGGCTATAGGGTTTGTTGTCTAGAAGGGACTATAGGGTTTGTTGTCTAGAAGGGACTATAGGGTTTGTTGTCTAGAAGGGACTATAGGGTTTGTTGCCTAGAAGGGGCTATAGGGTTTGTTGTCTATAAGGGACTATAGGGTTTAGTCTGTAAGTGGCTATAAGGTTAAGGGTGAGCCTCTGAACTGCAGTAGAGACTTAAAGACAGAGATAGAGATGGATGGCTGATTGTCTCTGTGTGTGTGTTGATTCCTGATTCTCTGGCTGCCACTACACAGGTCTTAAAGCTTCAGAGTGTGTGTTCTGATTTTCTGTGTGTGTGTGTGTTGAGAGGGGAGACACACACACACACACACACACACACACACACACACACACACACACACACACACACACACACACACACACACACACACACACACACACACACACACTCTACTGGATACTGCTTTACCTCACCCAAGATGCTGTCTACTGTCTTAGAGGTCACACCTTTCTCCATCTTTTAAAATGTCAAGGACAAACAAGGGAAACATGTTTACAGAGTAGGATTTCCCTCTAGTTCACTACTTCTGACCAGGGCACCAAACTTGGGACACAGCCTTAGAGTTGAGAATGTTATCTCTACTTACTGAGAGACAGTTCATATTCGTAGAAATGTTTTTAAATGTTTTATTTTGAAACTCGGGCACAGCAGAAGGAAAATGTAACTATGTAGCCCAAGGGTAGGATGAACAAAAGGTTTAATGTAATGACTATTCAATCATGTTCTCATAACCAACACATTTCATTATCAATGTCGATACAGTGCCAAGACAATTTATTTTATTTCACATTTATTTATACAGTTAAGTCAATTAAGAACAAATTCTTATTTACAATGATGACCCATCAAACACATCACATCAATACACATAAATTACACATCTATATAAACATAAATTACACTAAACACATCTATATAAACATAAATTACACGATAAATATCTATATAAACATCAATTACACTATATTGCCCTACCAAGCAAAAAAGCAGTAACTGCTCATTTGGTTGGAAATTCGTTAAGTAATTTTTTGCTTCATTAAATACATGCCTAATTACGTGAGTATCCTGCCTCGTATTGTGTTTTGGAGAAAATGGGGGTCATGTTAGCAGTAACTGGATAAAGTTACTGTGAAACCAAGGTAAATTAAAAGCCCTTTTTCTCAGTTCCATTCTATGATCAGTTACTGCCTTGTTGCTTGGTTGGGCAGTATACATATCTATATACACATTAATTACACAAAACAGGAAAAAGCAAAACACAATCATATGAAAGAAACATTGTTCAGTAAAAATAATCTGCCTAAATTGCCCCTAAATCCACAAACTTTAAGGACCTTTGGAGATCATTCACATTTTTATTTATTGTTTAACCTTTATTTAACTAGGCAAGTCAGTTGAGAACAAATTCTTATTTTCAAAGACGGCCTAGGAACAGTGGGTTAACTGCCTTGTTCAGGGGGCAGAACGACAGATTTTTGACCTTGTCAGCTCGTAGATTCGATCTTGCAACATTTCGGTTACTAGTCCAACGCTCTAACCACTAGGTTACCTCCCACCCCACGAGGTGCTAAATAACTAAAAGCAGATTTACCTACCTGGGTGGTGATTGAAGGGATCTCCAGGGTTAGCCATCCCTGAGTCCGGGTCTGGTAACTGTTACGTCTGAAGGTTAGCCATCCCTGAGTCCGGGTCTGGTAACTGTTACGTCTGAAGGTTACCAATGAGGTAACGGGTCTGGTAACTTATACGTCTGAAGGTTAGCCATCCCTGAGTCCGGGTCTGGTAACTGTTACGTCTGAAGGTTAGCCATCCCTGAGTCCGGGTCTGGTAACTTATACGTCTGAAGGTTAACAATGAGGTAACGGGTCTGGTAACTTATACGTCTGAAGGTTAGCCATCCCTGAGTCCGGGTCTGGTAACTGTTACGTCTGAAGGTTAACAATGAGGTAACGGGTCTGGTAACTTATACGTCTGAAGGTTAGCCATCCCTGAGTCCGGGTCTGGTAACTGTTACGTCTGAAGGTTAACAATGAGGTAACGGGTCTGGTAACTTATACGTCTGAAGGTTACCAATGAGGTAACGGGTCTGGTAACTTATACGTCTGAAGGTTAACAATGAGGTAACGGGTCTGGTAACTTATACGTCTGAAGGTTACCAATGAGGTAACGGGTCTGGTAACTTATACGTCTGAAGGTTACCAATGAGGTAAGGTATGGCGGAAGTTTAAGCAAGAGGCTCTTTATAGCCAAAAAGAGTGCAATGCATCGATCTACGAGACTTCAAGGGAGGGCCAGCATACTTTCTGATACAAAAAACACATCACTCGTAATAAAGCGCAATGCTATAATATAATATAATGCATTATAATAAAACTTTGTCCAAATGGCTTCAATACAGTGGCAGCAGCATTCATATAGACGATATCACCATAGTCATATAGATGACATCACCATAGTCATATAGATGACATCAACATAGTCAATAACCAGAATAAATGCTGACAGAATGTTTTTGTTTTATGCTTTTTAGTGAAAAGACATGGCCTGTTCCTATAGAAGATGACTATTTTAGTTCTTAATTTCTTAACTAAGTCATCAATATGCTTTTTGAAAGATCGCTTTTCGTCAATCCAGATGCCCAGATATTTATAAGCGGGGACACGGCCAACGAGGGCACCATCCAAACTACGTATGAATAAATCATCAGATACATCCTTATGTGATTTGGAAAATAACATGTACTTAGTGGTTTACCTGCATTAAGTACTGATTTCAATTCAACAAAGGCTTTTTGCAGGACAATAAAGGCAGATTGAATCTCTGACAGCTGTTGGGGCAACAGCATACACCACAGTGTCATCTGAATACAGGTGAAAGTTATATTATTTATTTTACAGATAAAAAACATTATTATTAATGTAAATAGTGAAAAGAACTGGACCAAGAATGGATCCCTGTGGGACACCCTTTTTTTTATGTACAGAAAAGCTGATTCAACACCATCAGTAGATTCACACTGTTCAGTCCTTTAAATAACATTCCAACCAGCTACAGTACAGCAACCTGGTTCAGACCAATTGATGAAAGCCTCTGAATAAGTCATGTGTGATCCACAGTGTTCAAGGCTTTAGACAGGTCAATAAAAAGGGCCACACAGTGTTTCTACCTCTTACCATTACAATTTAAGAACATCATTCAAAACCAATGAAGTAGCAGAGATGGTGCTATGACCTGGCCTGAAACCTTACTGGTGTACATTTAGAATAAATGTCTTAGTTAAAAAGGATCTTAGTTGATTATTTACCAAGGAATCTAAGATTTTAACGAGGCAAGAGAGTTTGTAAATGGGTTGATACCTATTAAGGTCACACGGGTCACCACCTTTGTGAAGGGGGAGTCTATGGGCCTCCTTCCAGACCCTGGGGATGGAACCAGGGGGAGGATATGGGCCTCCTTCCAGACCCTGTGGAGGGTACCAGGGGGCGTATTTGGGCCTCCTTCCAGACCCTGGGAAGAGTACCAGGGGGCGTATATGGGCCTCCTTCCAGACCCTGTGGAGAGTACCAGGGGGCGTATATGGGCCGCCTTCCAGACCCTGGGGAAGGTACCAGGGGAGGATATGGGCCTCCTTCCAGACCCTGGGGAGAGTACCAGGGGGCGTATATGGGTCTCCTTCCAGACCCTGGGGAGGGTACCAGGGGGCGTATATGGGCCTCCTTCCAGACCCTGGGGAGGGTACCAGGGGGCGTATATGGGCCTCCTTTCAGACCCTGTGGAGGGTACCAGGGGGCGTATATGGGCCTCCTTCCAGACCCTGTGGAGAGTACCAGGGGGCGTATATGGGCCTCCTTCTAGACCCTGTGGAGAGTACCAGGGGCGTATAAGGCCTCCTTCCAGACCCTGGGGATGGTACCAGTGGGCGTATATGGGCCTCCTTCCAGACCCTGTGGAGAGTACCAGGGTGCGTATATGGGCCTCCTTCCAGACCCTGGGGAGGGTACCAGGGGGCGTATATGGGCCTCCTTCCAGACCCTGTGGAGGGTACCAGGGGGCGTATATGGGCCTCCTTCCAGACCCTGGGGAAGGTACCAGGGGGCGTATATGGGCCTCCTTCCAGACCCTGTGGAAAGTACCAGGGGGCGTATATGGCCTCCTTCCAGACCCTGTGGAGGGTACCAGGGAGCGTATATGGGCCTCCTTCCAGACCCTGGGGAAGGTACCAGGGGGCGTATATGGGCCTCCTTCCAGACCCTGTGGAGAGTACCAGGGGGCGTATATGGGCCTCCTTCCAGACCCTGTGGAGAGTACCAGGGGACGTATATGGCCTCCTTCCAGACCCTGTGGAGGCCAGCATATGGGCCTCCAGAAATAATTATAAGGTTATATACAGTTGAAGTCTGAAGTTTACATACACTTAGGTTGGAGTCATTAAAACTCATTTTTCAACCACTCCACAAGTTTCTTGTTAACAAACTATAGTTTTGGCAAGTCGGTTAGGACATCTACTTTGTGCATGACACAAGTCATTTTTCCAACAATTGTTTACAGACAGATTATTTCACTTATAATTCACTGTATCACAATTCCAGTGGGTCTGTCTCCTAGAGATGAACGTACTTTGGTGCGAAAAGTGCAAATCAATCCCAGAACAACAGCAAAGGACCTTGTGAAGATGCTGGAGGAAACAGGTACAAAAGTATCTATATCCACAGTAAAACGAGTCCTATATCGACATAACTTGAAAGGCCGCTCAGCAAGGAAGAAGCCACTGCTCCAAAACCGCCATAAAAAAGCCAGACTACGGTTTGCAACTGCATATGGGGACAAATATTGTACTTTTTGGAGAAATGTCCTCTGGTCTGATGAAACAAAAATTTAACTGTTTGGCCATAATGACCATTGTTATGTTTGGAGGAAAAAGGGGGAGGCTTGCAAGCAGAAGAACACCATCCCAACCGTGAAGCACGGGAGTGGCAGCATCATGTTGTGGGGGTGCTTTTCTGCAGGAGAGACTGGTGCACTTCACAAAATAGATGGCATCATGAGGCAGGAAAATGATGTGGATATATTGAAGCAACATCTCAAGACATCAGTCAGGAAGTTAAAGCTTGGTCGCAAATGGGTCTTCCAAATGGACAATGACCCCAAGCATACTTCCATTATTAATTGAATTCAAAATGAATTAAATATAAAACAAGTTTATACACACAATACACCATAATGACAAAGTGAAAACCTGTTTTGTGAAATTTATGGAAAATGAAATACAGAAATATCTAATTTACATAAGTATTCACACTCTTGAGTCAATACAACGTAGAAGCACCTTTGGAAGCGACTACAGCTGTGAGTCTTTCTGGCTGAGTCTCTAAGAGCTTTCCACACCTGGATTGTGCAAAATTTGCCCATTATTCTTTAGAAAATTCTTCAAGTTCTGTCAAATTGGTTGTTGATCATTGGTAGGCAACCATTTTCAGGTCTTGCCATAGATTTTCATGTAGATTTAAGTCAAAACTGTAACTCAGCTACTCGGGAACATTCACAGTCTTCTTGGTAAGCAACTCCAGGGTAGATTTGGTCTTGTGTTTTATGTTATTGTCCTGCTGAAAGGTGAATTCATCTCCCAGTGTCTGTTGGAAAGCAGACTGAACAAGGTTTTCCTCTAGGATTTTGTCTGTGCTTAGCCCCATTCTGTTTCTTTTTTATCCTGAAAAACTCCCCAGTCCTTAACGATTACTAGCATACCCATAACATGATGCAGCCACCACTATGCTTGAACATATGGAGATTGGTACTCATCACTGTATTGGATTTGCCCCAAACATAACACTTTGTATTCAGGACAAAAAGTGAATTGCTTTGCCAAATGTTTTGCAGTTGCAAACAGAGGATGCATGTTCTGGAATATATTTATTCTGTACAGGCTTCCTTCTTTTCACTCAGTCAATTATTTTAGTATTGTGGAGAATATTTACTCCTGAACTTATTTAGGCTTGCCATAACAAAGGGGTTGAATACTTATTGACTCAAGACATTTCAGCTTTTCATTAATATATAAACATTTAGAAAAACATTATTCCACTTTGACTTTATGGGGTATTGTGTGTAGTCCAGTGACCCACATATCTCAAATGTAATCCATTTTAAATTCAGGCTGTAACAGAACAAAATGTGGACAAAGTCAAGGTGAGATGCTGTAATTTGCAGTATCAATGTCCTTATCCGGGATCGAGCCATTTAGCCAAGTCTATGTGAGAACAAAAACATCCGGGGCTTGTGTCTCAGATATCAAGAAGGTCCATCTTTGACATCAAACGTTTCTACCTTGATATTTAACAGTCCAAGCCCTCTATGCCATTTAAAAACAGCGGTGGTATCCATATTTATGGTATTTGAAATGATAGCACTGGACGAGCTTACCACAGTGGGGCTTCCCAATTGGGCTAACAGTAACAGAACTAACAGATTACATTCACTTTATGGCCACAACATTATTACAGACCCCTTGGGAATATGGTTGTCTGTAGTAGTACGATGATAAAGCTGTGAAATAGTGGGAATGGGAAGAACAACCTGGGTTGGGCTGTATTTGATTGAATGTTTTACAAGAGCCTCCTCGATGTTGACTGAGAACTCTTGCTCGCCCTGTAAAACTGAGACCTCTCCCAGAAGTTGTCAAAATTGTCATTGAACTTCAAATTCATGGAGGAACAGTTGGATTTAAGCCAGTAGTGTAGTCAGAGGAGACGAGTTAAGCGATCCGTGATCTATTGTTGGTAAAGGCCCGGAAATGAGAACCTGTATGTCTGTCTTGTTTAGCCTCCAGAGGAAGCTCAGTAACCCGTGACCAGATTTAGAGGAGATTGCACTTTGTGATGAGGTGAAGTTGAAAGGACAGGGGACGGGGGACGGGGGACGGGGGGGGACGGGGGAGAGGCAAAGGACCTTGTTTGGAAGGGGCCCGGTGAAATCAGGGGCTCAGAGCAGTAAATTGATTTGTTAATACGGGAAAGTGGTCCAAGGTAGTATCCTCAGTAGCTATAGCAGAGGAGTCCAATCTCATAGAACATCCTGGATTATCCCATCTGTCATTTACAATTGTTTGCATCAAAGACACTATGCAGTCTGGAAGTCTCCTTAGCCAGAGTGAAACATTCTTTTAGGACTTTGTTTCTTCTCTAGTAGTTCAATGATCCGATATTTTGAGGCAAAAGAGCTGTTTACACTTTACACAAGATGTATAAACCAGTCAATTCTTCCTCTTTCACTAATATATCACAGGTCTCACATTTCATGTCTTTACTGTCCATCTCTGGATCTGACTCCAAAACAGAGGAGTCTGACACGCTTATATTCAGGTCAGAAACAGCGGTCGCAGCTACAAGAGCCAACGGCGACGTGAGACAAGCTTTGCTGGTGACAGCCAGGTGACCTAGCTAGTCGGAGTTAGCCGGTTTGCAAACCTGCTAATGTTAGCTCCAGGAGACGGTAAAATTCTGCCGAACACGGGGTGTTAAGAAAAGCACTAATACAGTGGTCCCGAAATAACACTTAAAACAAAGGTTTTAAAAGTATAAAAGTGTCTTTCGAAATATAAAACTTATAGCTAAGTGTTTTTAAAAAGTATAAAACACCCAAGCACTGTATCGCCAATCCAAACTTTCAGATTCCTACTTACTGGTTGATGAACAATACATCCTCAATGTTCATTTCCTGGTTGATGAACAATACATCCTCAATGTTCATTTCCTGGTTGATGAACAATACATCCTCAATGTTCATTTCCTGGTTGATGAACAATACATCCTCAATATTCATTTCCTGGTTGATGAACAATACATCCTCAATGTACATTTCCTGGTTGATGAACAATACATCCTCAATGTACATTTCCTGGTTGATGAACAATACATCCTCAATGTACATTTCCTGGTTGATGAACAATACATCCTCAATGTACATTTCCTTGTTGATGAACAATACATCCTCAATGTACATTTCCTGGTTGATGAACAATACATCCTCAATGTTCATTTCCTGGTTGATGAACAATACATCCTCAATGTTCATTTCCTGGTTGATGAACAATACATCCTCAATGTACATTTCCTGGTTGATGAACAATACATCCTCAATGTTCATTTCCTGGTTGATGAACAATACATCCTCAATGTACATTTCCTGGTTGATGAACAATACATCCTCAATGTACATTTCCTGGTTGATGAACAATACATCCTCAATGTACATTTCCTGGTTGATGAACAATACATCCTCAATGTACATTTCCTGGTTGATGAACAATACATCCTCAATGTACATTTCCTGGTTGATGAACAATACATCCTCAATGTTCATTTCCTGGTTGATGAACAATACATCCTCAATGTTCATTTCCTGGTTGATGAACAATACATCCTCAATGTACATTTCCTGGTTGATGAACAATACATCCTCAATGTTCATTTCCTGGTTGATGAACAATACATCCTCAATGTACATTTCCTGGTTGATGAACAATACATCCTCAATGTACATTTCCTGGTTGATGAACAATACATCCTCAATGTACATTTCCTGGTTGATGAACAATACATCCTCAATGTACATTTCCTGGTTGATGAACAATACATCCTCAATGTACATTTCCTGGTTGATGAACAATACATCCTCAATGTACATTTCCTGGTTGATGAACAATACATCCTCAATGTACATTTCCTGGTTGATGAACAATACATCCTCAATGTACATTTCCTGGTTGATGAACAATACATCCTCAATGTTCATTTCCTGGTTGATGAACAATACATCCTCAATGTACATTTCCTGGTTGATGAACAATACATCCTCAATGCTTATTTGCTCTTATATACAACAAACAAGAGAGAGAGAAACAAACAACATCCAGTACAACACACAGATTATGGGGGGGGGGGGGGGGGGGGGGGGGGGTCCAATAAGAGTCTGTTACAACCAGAGTTTTCCTCAGTTCATTAAAGCGTAGGCGAGGCGTCCCTACGCCATGGTCTCTTTCCTCAGGATGCGTTTGGGGTGACAGAGGACGCTGGCCAATCCAGATCGTCCTCGGGGTCGTGACCTTCGCCTGATGGTTTTGTGACAGCGCAGGGAGATACCCAGCTCCTCCATGACAGAGCTAAAAGAGACACACTGCCCACCAAGAGAACTACATTTAGCCACCGCTAATGCTAATTAGGCTACTCAGCATACCGGCTTTAGCATAGTCTCTAACAGACGCTAGGTTAACGGTAGCACTGAGACATATTGGAGTGATAAAATAGACACTTCTGAATTAAACACTATTGCTACAATAGGCTACATCCTCACGTAGTTACAGTGAGTAGCTAGGCTAATTGCACAAGGCTAACCATGGCTCTGGAGTCACTCATAAAGCTCAGGAATGGGGCTACCCTAGGGCCTAGCGTTAGTAATGAGGCTAACAACGAACCCATGGATCTGGGCTAGCATTAGCAATAAGGCTAACAATAGCTCCAGTGTTACTAATCAGAGCATGACTCCAGGGCTGTAGGTTAGGGTTAGAAACTAATTATAATATTGATATTGGCAGTAATTGTGAGATAAAAAAAAAAAAAATTATATCATATAACTAGTATTTTCCTTCCAAAATGCAATTACTTTTTTTTCTGGCAATAGGACAACACCTGCCGAATAAATTATAAATTATTTGTTAATTAGGTAAAAACTGTTAACAAAGAAACGCTGGAGGCGTTTGGAAATTAATTGACTCAAATATGACATGACTACGGATGCATCCTAAATAGCACTCTCTTCCGTATATACTATAGTCTATAACCTATATACTATACACTATAACCAAACACCTTATGGGCCCTAGTCAACAGGAGTTCCCTATTGAAGGCAATAAGATGCCATTTGAGACGCAGCACATAAAATCACATTTTGATCAAGATTTCCTTGTTTTTGATTGAACTTTTTCCTCTGATCTGGAGGACAGAACTTCTCAGTATGATATCTCTCTGCAGTACGGTTCCCTTTTAAACCTCTTGTATGTATCAACAGTATGATATCTCTCTGCAGTACGGTTCCCTTTTAAACCTCTTGTAGGTATCAACAGTATGATATCTCTCTGCAGTACGGTTCCCTTTTAACCTCTTGTAGGTATCAACAGTATGATATCTCTCTGCAGTACGGTTCCCTTTTAAACCTCTTGTAGGTATCAACAGGGTCGTCTCACTCTCCATCTGTTGCTTGGCATGAGCCGCCCCTACTTACTTACCATCATGCTGAGGAAGAGGATGAGGAGGAGGAAGACCCAGCGGGAGATCTATGGGTGGGGTTAAACTCCATCCAACCAATCAAATGATAGCAAACAGTGTTTAGCCTAAACAGGGTATTTATGTTGTCTATAGGCCTGTACTATATTACATATTATAATTTGTGTGGCTGTAATATTGTCGTCGGTATGTTTTTTTAAAATTAATTTGATCTTAGAGGAAGAATAAGGAGGTAGCCTCGCCATTTTAAACTTGAACTTTAAATCTTTTTTTCACAACTTTTATGCAATTACATTAGATTAGCATCACACACAAAAAAACAATTTAGAAACTTACCTTATGTGATTATATTTCAACTTTATGTCACACAGTGTGATAATCCTCCACCCTGGTATAGTTAGCCTGTTCTCAGTGTGTGTGTGTGTGTGTGTCTCTAGTTAGCCTGGTTTCAGTGTGTGTGTGTGTGTGTGTGTGTGTGTGTGTCTCTAGTTAGCCTGTTCTCAGTGTGTGTGTGTGTGTGTGTGTCTCTCTCTAGTTAGCCTGTTTTCAGTGTGTTTGTGTGTGTTTGTGTCTCTAGTTAGCCTGTTCTCAGTGTGTGTGTGTGTCTCTAGTTAGCCTGTTTTCAGTGTGTGTGTGTGTGTGTGTGTGTGTGTGTGTGTGTGTGTGTGTGTCTAGTTAGCCTGTTCTCAGTGTGTGTGTGTGTCTCTCTCTAGTTAGCCTGTTCTCAGTGTGTGTGTGTGTCTCTAGTTAGCCTGTTCTCAGTGTGTGTGTGTGTCTCTTGGTAGCCTGTTCTCAGTGTGTGTGTGTAGTTAGCCTGTTCTCAGTGTGTGTAGTTAGCCTGTTCTCGGTGTGTGTGTGTGTGTGTGTCTAGTTAGCCTGTTCTCAGTGTGTGTGTGTGTGTGTAGTTAGCCTGTTCTCAGTGTGTGTGTGTGTGTCTCTAGTTAGCCTGTTCTCAGTGTGTGTGTGTGTGTGTAGTTAGCCTGTTCTCAGTGTGTGTGTGTGTGTCTCTAGTTAGCCTGTTCTCAGTGTGTGTGTGTGTGTCTCTAGTTAGCCTGTTCTCAGTGTGTGTGTGTCTCTAGTTAGCCTGTTCTCAGTGTGTGTGTGTGTGTCTCTAGTTAGCCTGTTCTCAGTGTGTGTGTGTGTGTAGTTAGCCTGTTCTCAGTGTGTGTGTGTGTGTCTCTAGTTAGCCTGTTCTCAGTGTGTGTGTGTGTGTGTAGTTAGCCTGTTCTCAGTGTGTGTGTGTGTGTCTCTAGTTAGCCTGTTCTCAGTGTGTGTGTGTGTGTCTCTAGTTAGCCTGTTCTCAGTGTGTGTGTGTCTCTAGTTAGCCTGTTCTCAGTGTGTGTGTGTCTCTAGTTAGCCTGTTCTCAGTGTGTGTGTGTGTGTCTCTAGTTAGCCTGTTCTCAGTGTGTGTGTGTGTGTAGTTAGCCTAACCTCCTGAGCCACACACAGCTCAGCTTAACAAGGTTATCTCGTTGAGATAAAAAAAAAAAAAAATTCAAGAGAGACCTGGAACCATCAGTGACTCTATGTGAGTCTAACATACTGCAAGAGATGGATGGATCTCTCCACTATGGCTGAGTGGCTCTGTCCTGTGGGGAATGAAAACCCGTAGTGTTTAATCATTTAGCAGATGCTCTTCTCCAGAGCAACTTATAGTAGTGAGTGTATATTTTTGTTGTACTGGTCCCCTGTGGGAATCGGACCCACAACTCGGGTATTGCTGCAAGCTGAGTCAAATAACCAACTCATCAAACTTTGATTATTTGAATCAGCTTTTGTATGGGGGGGGGGGGGGGGGGGGGCAGGACCGAGTTTGGGAAACCCTGGTGTAGCTAACATAGGCAACACTGTGTTAGTTTAACATAAGATATGGAAGGATCTTCCCACGCTGGCTAAGAAGCTCTGTCCTGTCGGCAGTGAAATGGAACGTAGTCGTTGTTGTTGTTGATTTGGATAGAGCTGTTTTCTAAACTGGGGTAAACACGGGTGGAGAACATCCACTGTACGACGTCATCAGTTTAGTTTTCTCACCAACAGATATTGAAGCAGATTACTTCATTTTGCAATCAGAATTTAGTAAAAAAAAATAATAAATATATATATATTTTTAGCTTTGATTTGTCTAACTAAAGCCCAGTTGACACTAGGTGACGTTAACCCTTTGGTTCACCCATGGTTCTGAACCAACAAAGCTGACCTCAGCAGATGGAAGCCAGAAAACTATCGGACCAGTACCGGCGTTGGTAATCATGTTGTTGCTAGCTTACCATGTCATTGCTAACTGCTAACTATGCTATTGATAACCATGTCATTGCTAACTGCTAACTATGCTATTGATAACCATGTTATTGCTAACCGCTAACTATGCTATTGATAACCAGGTTATTGCTAACTGCTAACTATGCTATTGATAACCAGGTTATTGCTAACTGCGAACTATGCTATTGATAACCATGTTATTGCTAACCGCTAACTATGCTATTGATAACCATGTCATTGCTAACTGCTAACTATGCTAATGATAACCATGTTATTGCTAACTGCTAACTATGCTATTGATAACCAGTTTATTGCTAACCGCTAACTATGCTATTGATAACCAGGTTATTGCTAACCGCTAACTATGCTATTGATAACCAGGTTATTGGTAACTGCAAACTATGCTATTGATAACCAGTTTATTGCTTATCATGTTCTTGCTAACAGCTAACTATGCTATTGATAACCAGGTTATTGCTTATCATGTTATTGCTAACAGCTAACTATGCTATTGATAACCAGAGTATTGCTTATCATGTTCTTGCTAACAGCTAACTATGCTATTGATAACCAGGTTATTGCTTATCATGTTCTTGCTAACAGCTAACTATGCTATTGATAACCAGGTTATTGCTTATCATGTTCTTGCTAACAGCTAACTATGCTATTGATAACCAGGTTATTGCTTATCATGTTCTTGCTAACAGCTAACTATGCTATTGATAACCAGGTTATTGCTAACAGCTAACTATGCTATTGATAACCAGGTTATTGCTTATCATGTTATTGCTAACTGCTAACTATGCTATTGATAACCAGGTTATTGCTTATCATGTTATTGCTAACAGCTAACTATGCTATTGATAACCAGGTTATTGCTTATCATGTTCTTGCTAACAGCTAACTATGCTATTGATAACCAGGTTATTGCTTATCATGTTATTGCTAACAGCTAACTATGCTATTGATAACCAGGTTATTGCTTATCATGTTCTTGCTAACAGCTAACTATGCTATTGATAACCAGGTTATTGCTTATCATGTTATTGCTAACTGCTAACTATGCTATTGATAACCAGGTTATTGCTTATCATGTTATTGCTAACAGCTAACTATGCTATTGATAACCAGGTTATTGCTTATCATGTTCTTGCTAACAGCTAACTATGCTATTGATAACCAGGTTATTGCTAACAGCTAACTATGCTATTGATAACCAGGTTATTGCTAATCATGTTATTGCTAACCGTTTTAGAGATCAGTCAAATGTTACTAGCCACAGATACATTGAGTTGAAACAATGTCTAAAGCCCTACATTGATGTAAGTATGACTTTGATAGCTGACTCTGATGCAATATATATATGTTTTGCATGGTTCCTGACTAACTGATACTAATTAATCAATAACAAAACTAATATATAAATACATCTTGCTTTTCGTCGATTCTGATCCACTCTGGGGTGGAGTGGCTCGGCGTCCCAAATGGAACCCTATTCACTACATAGGGCACCTCCTTTGACCCAGGGGCCCATGGGGTAGTGCACTATGTAGGGATAGTATACCATTTGGGATGCGGCCTTTGTACACTCATTTGAGTTTCTTTTAGCTATTAAAATGTGTATTATGTCAATTAGTTGTCAAAACTTTGACAAACGCAAGGCAGTCTGGAGGACAAGGACCACTTCTGCCTCTCGTAAACACAAGGCCTCAGTAATGACGCTTTTACTAATTCTCCTATAATTTTTTTCAAATTGAGATTCAGTGTAAACTAGGCTTTTATAGGTCTAAAGATTTAATAAAAACACCCCTCCCTTGAATTGATTAGAAACAAAGAATCTGCATGGAAATACACAATAATAATACGGTTTGTTGCTAAGGAAGTTACTAAAGGTACTGAGAGAAACCGACTACAGGACTCTGGGAGAAGCAGTATGAGGTCAGAGGACAGAGACTACCTGAGGTTGAGGTCAGAGGTTACAAGAGGTTGAAGGTTATAGGAAGTAGCTGGGGGGGAGCGTAGACAGATGGAATACTCAAACAGGGGAACTAAGAAACCAGGACTTGACTACAGGTCGTAGGTCACGAACAGACAGACAGTGGGACGGACGTGTGTTACAAACCTAAACTTCTAGCGTGTGTGTGGCGGAGGCTAGCCTGGGCAGGGCTGGGGGGGGGGGGAGGCTACTCTATGTCATCATCGTCTCCCAGCAGCCGACCGCTCTCCAGGTCAGTGGACAGAGAGGTGGCAGAGGAGGAGGAGGCGCTGTCACGACGCTGGAACTGGCGGGACTGAACCCCGTAGAAGAAACAAAAGGCCTGATGGGTTATAGGTGGGTTAGGGCAAGCATGATGGGTTATAGGTGGGTTAGGGTTAGGGCAGGCATGATGGGTTATAGGTGGGTTAGGGTTAGGGCAGGCATGATGGGTTATAGGTGGGTTAGGGCAGGCATGATGGGTTATAGGTGGGTTAGGGCAGGCATGATGGGTTATAGGTGGGTTAGGGCAGGCATGATGGGTTATAGGTGGGTTAGGGCAGGCATGATGGGTTATAGGTGGGTTAGGGCAGGCATGATGGGTTATAGGTGGGTTAGGGCAGGCATGATGGGTTATAGGAGGGTTAGGGCAGGCATGATGGGTTATAGGTGGGTTAGGGCAGGCATGATGGGTTATAGGTGGGTTAGGGCAGGCATGATGGGTTATAGGTGGGTTAGGGCAGGCATGATGGGTTATAGGTGGGTTAGGGCAGGCATGATGGGTTATAGGGGGTTAGGGCAAGCATGATGGGTTATAGGTGGGTTAGGGCAGGCATGATGGGTTATAGGTGGGTTAGGGCAGGCATGATGGGTTATAGGTGGGTTAGGGCAGGCATGATGGGTTATAGGTGGGTTAGGGCAGGCATGATGGGTTATAGGTGGGTTAGGGCAGGCATGATGGGTTATAGGTGGGTTAGGGCAGGCATGATGGGTTATAGGTGGGTTAGGGCAGGCATGATGGGTTATAGGTGGGTTAGGGCAGGCATGATGGGTTATAGGTGGGTTAGGGCAGGCATGATGGGTTATGGGTGGGTTAGGGCAGGCATGATGGGTTATAGGTGGGTTAGGGCAGGCATGATGGGTTATAGGTGGGTTAGGGCAGGCATGATGAGTTATAGGTGGGTTAGGGCAGGCATGATGGGTTATAGGTGGGTTAGGGCAGGCATGATGGGTTATAGGTGGGTTAGGGCAGGCATGATGGGTTATAGGTGGGTTAGGGCAGGCATGATGGGTTATAGGTGGGTTAGGGTTAGGGCAGGCATGATGGGTTATAGGTGGGTTAGGGCAGGCATGATGGGTTATAGGTGGGTTAGGGCAGGCATGATGGGTTATAGGTGGGTTAGGGCAGGCATGATGGGTTATAGGAGGGTTAGGGCAGGCATGATGGGTTATAGGTGGGTTAGGGCAGGCATGATGGGTTATAGGAGGGTTAGGGCAGGCATGATGGGTTATAGGTGGGTTAGGGCAGGCATGATGGGTTATAGGTGGGTTAGGGCAGGCATGATGGGTTATAGGGGGTTAGGGCAGGCATGATGGGTTATAGGGGGTTAGGGCAGGCATGATGGGTTATAGGTGGGTTAGGGCAGGCATGATGGGTTATAGGGGGTTAGGGCAGGCATGATGGGTTATAGGTGGGTTAGGGCAGGCATGATGGGTTATAGGGGGTTAGGGCAGGCATGATGGGTTATAGGTGGGTTAGGGCAGGCATGATGGGTTATAGGGGGTTAGGGCAGGCATGATGGGTTATAGGAGGGTTAGGGCAGGCATGATGGGTTATAGGAGGGTTAGGGCAGGCATGATGGGTTATAGGTGGGTTAGGGTTAGGGCAGGCATGATGGGTTATAGGTGGGTTAGGGCAGGCATGATGGGTTATAGGAGGGTTAGGGCAGGCATGATGGGTTATAGGTGGGTTAGGGCAAGCATGATGGGTTATAGGTGGGTTAGGGCAGGCATGATGGGTTATAGGTGGGTTAGGGCAGGCATGATGGGTTATAGGTGGGTTAGGGCAGGCATGATGGGTTATAGGAGGGTTAGGGCAAGCATGATGGGTTATAGGTGGGTTAGGGCAGGCATGATCGGTTATAGGTGGGTTAGGGCAGGCATGATGGGTTATAGGTGGGTTAGGGCAGGCATGATGGGTTATAGGTGGGTTAGGGCAGGCATGATGGGTTATAGGTGGGTTAGGGCAGGCATGATGGGTTATAGGTGGGTTAGGGCAGGCATGATGGGTTATAGGTGGGTTAGGGCAGGCATGATGGGTTATAGGTGGGTTAGGGCAGGCATGATGGGTTATAGGTGGGTTAGGGCAGGCATGATGGGTTATAGGTGGGTTAGGGCAGGCATGATGGGTTATAGGTGGGTTAGGGCAGGCATGATGGGTTATAGGTGGGTTAGGGCAGGCATGATGGGTTATAGGTGGGTTAGGGCAGACATGATGGGTTATAGGTGGGTTAGGGCAGGCATGATGAGTTATAGGTGGGTTAGGGCAGGCATGATGGGTTATAGGTGGGTTAGGGCAGGCATGATGGGTTATAGGTGGGTTAGGGCAGGCATGATGGGTTATAGGTGGGTTAGGGCAGCCATGATGGGTTATAGGTGGGTTAGGGTTAGGGCAGGCATGATGGGTTATAGGTGGGTTAGGGCAGGCATGATGGGTTATAGGTGGGTTAGGGCAGGCATGATGGGTTATAGGTGGGTTAGGGCAGGCATGATGGGTTATAGGAGGGTTAGGGCAGGCATGATGGGTTATAGGTGGGTTAGGGCAGGCATGATGGGTTATAGGTGGGTTAGGGCAGGCATGATGGGTTATAGGTGGGTTAGGGCAGGCATGATGGGTTATAGGTGGGTTAGGGCAGGCATGATGGGTTATAGGAGGGTTAGGGCAGGCATGATGGGTTATAGGAGGGTTAGGGCAGGCATGATGGGTTATAGGTGGGTTAGGGTTAGGGCAGGCATGATGGGTTATAGGTGGGTTAGGGCAGGCATGATGGGTTATAGGTGGGTTAGGGCAGGCATGATGGGTTATAGGTGGGTTAGGGCAGGCATGATGGGTTATAGGAGGGTTAGGGCAAGCATGATGGGTTATAGGTGGGTTAGGGCAGGCATGATCGGTTATAGGTGGGTTAGGGCAGGCATGATGGGTTATAGGTGGGTTAGGGCAGGCATGATGGGTTATAGGTGGGTTAGGGCAGGCATGATGGGTTATAGGTGGGTTAGGGCAGGCATGATGGGTTATAGGTGGGTTAGGGCAGGCATGATGGGTTATAGGTGGGTTAGGGCAGGCATGATGGGTTATAGGTGGGTTAGGGCAGGCATGATGGGTTATAGGTGGGTTAGGGCAGGCATGATGGGTTATAGGTGGGTTAGGGCAGGCATGATGGGTTATAGGTGGGTTAGGGCAGGCATGATGGGTTATAGGTGGGTTAGGGCAGGCATGATGGGTTATAGGTGGGTTAGGGCAGACATGATGGGTTATAGGTGGGTTAGGGCAGGCATGATGAGTTATAGGTGGGTTAGGGCAGGCATGATGGGTTATAGGTGGGTTAGGGCAGGCATGATGGGTTATAGGTGGGTTAGGGCAGGCATGATGGGTTATAGGTGGGTTAGGGCAGCCATGATGGGTTATAGGTGGGTTAGGGTTAGGGCAGGCATGATGGGTTATAGGTGGGTTAGGGCAGGCATGATGGGTTATAGGTGGGTTAGGGCAGGCATGATGGGTTATAGGAGGGTTAGGGCAGGCATGATGGGTTATAGGTGGGTTAGGGCAGGCATGATGGGTTATAGGTGGGTTAGGGCAGGCATGATGGGTTATAGGTGGGTTAGGGCAGGCATGATGGGTTATAGGTGGGTTAGGGCAGGCATGATGGGTTATAGGAGGGTTAGGGCAGGCATGATGGGTTATAGGAGGGTTAGGGCAGGCATGATGGGTTATAGGTGGGTTAGGGTTAGGGCAGGCATGATGGGTTATAGGTGGGTTAGGGCAGGCATGATGGGTTATAGGTGGGTTAGGGCAGGCATGATGGGTTATAGGTGGGTTAGGGCAGGCATGATAGGTTATAGGTGGGTTAGGGCAGGCATGATGGGTTATAGGAGGGTTAGGGCAAGCATGATGGGTTATAGGTGGGTTAGGGCAGGCATGATCGGTTATAGGTGGGTTAGGGCAGGCATGATGGGTTATAGGTGGGTTAGGGCAAGCATGATGGGTTATAGGTGGGTTAGGGCAGGCATGATGGGTTATAGGTGGGTTAGGGCAGGCATGATGGGTTATAGGTGGGTTAGGGCAGGCATGATGGGTTATAGGTGGGGTGGACGGAGGACAGGCATGACGGAAATAGAGATGGAAAACAAACAGAAATAACAAAAAGGGGAAATTAGAAAATTAGACATGCACAGTTCCTATGGGACCCTATTCCCTATATAGTGCACTACTTTAGAATAGAGTGCCATAGGGCTCTGGTCTAAAGTAGTGCACTATATAGGGAATAGGGTGCCATATAAGATGACGTTTGCCAAATTCGTAACTGAAAACAAAGTCTTGATTACTTAATAACTATGTTTGTGTTGATACTGTAATACCAGGGTTGATGTTAAAGCAGTGTTCCTCCTTATATTCAATAATGTTACCTGTTGAGAAAACATATCGGCAACAATAACAGTTGTTCATGTATCTGATATCTATAGAACCAAAGCACCTCTCCTCCCCTCCACCTCCTCGCCATGCTGCAGTAACACATCCAGTCCAGTTGGAGGCGCTCCTCTCTCCTCCAGATCCATAACTCAGTCAGCAGAGAAATAGTTCCTCTTCACTCACCTCCTCTATGTCAGAGTTCTTCCTGGCCTTGTAGATGAACTCTCCGATGGCTACGAACACAGACAGGACGAGTCCGGCCGCCAGGACGATGAAGATACCGCCGATGTTCTCCACGCCCAACGCGCTGGCTTCTTTGTTGTCCTCCTCAGGACAACCGTTCCCTCTCCACCATTTCTCCTTCATCATGTGGAGCTTCCCTTCTTCCTGCAGCTGCAGGATGGCGATAGTCACCTTGTCTCTGTAAGGGGAGCCTGGTTTATGACAGGAGAAGAGAGAAGGAAGTTGAGAGGAGGAGATAAGGCCCTCTATTATTCTGCACAAGGTTGCAGTCTTCAAACACAGACGTTTTTTAAGTTCTACATATGGATGAAGAACAACAAGAAGAAGAAGAACGAAGAAGAAGAACGAAGAAGATGAACAAGAAGAACAACAAGAAGAACAACAAGAAGAAGAACGAAGAAGATGAACAAGAAGAACAACAAGAAAAAGTAGAAGACGACTCTTACCTATTGGTGTGCCCACTCCGTAGCCCTTGGAGTCTATGAGTCCTCCGATCTGCGTGAGGTTACAGTTCCTCTGACTGATGTACTCTATGCTGGTAGACTCCATCAACATAGCGTAGTCTGTGGTCAGGACCCTGGTGATCCCCTCTCGGTTGTTCTTCACCAGAGCTGTGTTCTTCCTGCTGCTCATAAACGCCCACATCTTCTCATAGGTGGAGATCTTAGATTTCTAATGGACAACAACAACAAGGCATGTTCTCATTGGTGGAGATCTTAGATTTGTAATGGACAACAACAAGGCATCTTCTCATTGGTGGAGATCTTAGATTTGTCATGGACAACAACAACTAGGCATCTTCTCATTGGTGGAGATCTTAGATTTCTGATGGACAACAAATAAGTTATTCTAATATACTACCGTTCAAAAGTTTGGGGTCACTTAGAAATGTCCTTGTTTTTGACAGAAAAGCAAATTTTTTGTCCATTAAATCAAAAAAAGGCCAGCATCCCGGAGTCGCCTCTTCACTGTTGACATTGAGACTGATGTTTTGTGTGTACTCTTTCATGAAGCTGCCAGTTGAGGACTTGTGAGGCATCTGTTTCTCAAACTAGACACACATGTACTTGTCCTCTTGCTCAGTTGTGCACCGGTGCCTCCCAGTCCTTTCTATTCTGGTTAGAGCCAGTTTGTGCTGTTCTGTGAAGGGGGTAGTACACAGCGTTGTACACAGCGTTGTACGAGATCTTCAGTTTCTTGGCAATTTCTCGCATGGAATAGCTTTCCTTTCTCAGAACAAGAATAGACTGATGAGTTTCAGAAGAAAGGTCTTTGTTTCTGGCAATTTTGAGCCTGTAATCGAACCCACAAATGCTGATGCTCCAGATACTCAACTAGTCTAAAGAAGGCCAGTTTTATTGCTTCTTTAATCAGAACAACAGTTTTCAGCTGTGCTAACATATTTGCAAAAGGGTTTTCTAATGATCAATTAGCCTTTTAAAATTATAAACTTGGATTAGCTAACACAACGTGCCATTGGAACACAGGAGTGATGGTTGCTGATAATGGGCCTCTGTACGCCTATGTAGATATTCCATTTAAAAAATCAACCATTTCCAGCTACAATAGTCATTTACTACATGAACAATGTCTACACTGTATTTCTGATCAATTTGATGTTATTTTAATGGACAAAAAAAAAAGTAATTTTCTTTCAAAAACAAGGACATTTCTAAGTGACCCCAAACTTTTGAACGGTAGTGTAAGTGTATACAATGTGTATACAACATTCATACTATGCATTGTTACCTGATAAAGAAACACTGAAGTTCTTGTGCCAGAACTATTAAATGACATGAAGACACAGATCCTTCTATTTGTTTCTGGTCAGTTCATCCTTAGATAATAAACATCTTGTTCTGTCTGATAGTAACTCCCTCCCTCTGTGAGTTCCTCCCTCCCTCTGTGAGTTCCTCCCTCTCTGTCTGGTTCCCTCCCTCTCTGTCTGTGTCCCTCCCTCTGTGAGTCCCTCCCTACCTCTGTGAGTCCCTCCCTACCTCTGTGAGTCCCTCCCTACCTCTGTGAGTTCCTCCCTCCCTCTGTGAGTTCCTCCCTCTCTGTCTGTGTCCCTCCCTCTCTGTCTGTGTCCCTCCCTCTCTGTCTGTGTCCCTCCCTCTGTGAGTTCCTCCCTCTCTGTCTGTGTCCCTCCCTCTGTGAGTTCCTCCCTCTCTGTCTGTGTCCCTCCCTCTGTGAGTTCCTCCCTCTCTGTCTGTGTCCCTCCCTCTGTGAGTTCCTCCCTCTCCGTCTGTGTCCCTCCCTCTGTGAGTTCCTCCCTCCCTCTGTGAGTCCCTCCCTCTGTGAGTTCCTCCCTCTCTGTCTGTGTCCTTCCCTCTCTGTCTGGTTCCCTCCCTCTGTGAGTTCCTCCCTCTCTGTCTGTGTCCCTCCCTCTCTGTCTGGTTCCCTCCCTCTGTGAGTTCCTCCCTCTCTGTCTGTGTCCCTCCCTCTCTGTCTGTGTCCTTCCCTCTCTGTCTGGTTCCCTCCCTCTGTGAGTTCCTCCCTCTCTGTCTGTGTCCCTCCCTCTCTGTCTGTGTCCCTCCCTCTGTGAGTTCCTCCCTCTCTGTCTGTGTCCCTCCCTCTCTGTCTGTGTCCCTCCCTCTGTGAGTCCCAGGGTGGCTGAGGTCCTGTTGATTGTGTCTGTGTATGTCCCTCCCTCTCTGTCTGTGTCCTTCCCTCTCTGTCTGGTTCCCTCCCTCTCTGTGTGTGTCCTTCCCTCTCTGTCTGTGTTTCCCTCCATCTGTGTGTGTGTCCTCAGTTTCTTCCTCTCTCTCTCTGTGTGTGTGTGTGTGTGTGTGTGTGTGTGTGTGTGTGTGTGTGTGTGTCTCCCAGTGAGAGGAAACAGGACAGCTGTGTGATAAATCTCCCGCTGTTTCAATTTGTTGCGTCCCTCCACAGCCCTGTTCCCTCCCGTCCATGGAGGAGTAATCAGACGCTGCAATCTGAGGGATAAAGCCCCACCGGATCAACCATGCTGGGCCACACAACGCACCGCCAGGGGGGGGCTGGAGGAACCTCACAGGTTATCTAACACTCACTCACTCACTCTCACTCACTCTCACACACACACACACACACACACACACACACACACACACACACACACACACACACACACTCACACTCACACTCACACTCACACTCACACTCACACACATTCTACAGTACAATGATGCACACAAGGCTAAGCACAATGTTTTATGGGTCTTGCTATACTGAGTAGACAAAACATTAAGAACACCTGCTCTTTCCATGACAGACTGACCAGGTGAATCCAGGTGAAAGCTATGATCCCTTATTGATGTCAGCTGTTAAATCCACTTCAAACCAGTGTAGATGAAGGGGAGGAGACGGGTTAAAGAAGGATTTTTAAGCCTCGAGACAATTGCGACATGGATTGTGTATGTGTGCCATTCAGAGGGTGAATGGGCAAGACAAAAGATTGAAGTGCCTTTGAACAGGGTCATGTTAATAGGTACCAGGTGCACCGGTTTGTGTCAAGAATTGCAACGCTGTTGAGGTTTTTCACACTCAACAGTTTCCTGCATGTATCAAGAATGGTCCACCACCCAAAGGACATCCAGCCAACCTGACACAACTGTGGGAAGCATTGGAGTCAACATAAGCCAGCATCCCTGTGGAACGCTTTCAACACCTTGTAGAGTCCATGCCCCCGACGAATTGAGGCTGTTCTGAGGGCTAAAGGGGGGGGGGGGGGGGGGCGCAACTCAATATTAGGAAGGTGTTCTTAATGTTTGGTATACTCACTGTATACCGGGATAAGGTTGCTCGATCGAATCCCCGAGCTGACAAGGTAAAAGTCTGTCGTTCTGCCCCTGAACAAGGCAGTTAACCCAATGTTCCCCGGTAGGCCGTCATTGTAAATAAGAATTTTTTCGATAACTGACTTGCCTAGTTTAAATAAATGTTAAATAAAGGTTAAATAAATACAAATTAAAATAACTATAATGGCTATGCTGAATGAGGTATGAAGATAACAGACCATCGTGGAATAGGTCAAAGGTCCCGAACAATTAAAAAAATCTGTTTTTTTCATCAAATTGGATGATATTTGTATGAAACCCGTTCACAAAGTCAGGTGATGAAAGTATAAACAATGACTGTAGCTGGTACATAGATGTGATTATAAAGCTACTAGTCTCCTCTAGCCTGTGTCAAACACTTGGATTCAGTCCAGTACACTTATTGTATGCTGTACATTACCTTATGGCTAACCTTCTAAGGTGACTGTGTCCTTCACTCATTCTACTGAAGAAGTGTAACAGTCAACTGTATTCTGTAATTAGCTACAAAACAATAGAATTTAAAATGGTGTATTTCTGCTGTTTGTCTGATATCCCAACAGTCCAGGATTAGCTCTGGTTGACCATGAGAGCATTTGCCAGAGAAGAAAACGGTGTTGAGACTCAGAATGACACGTGACTCATTGTTTACCTTGTTACCTGGCAACCACCACAAGGATCTTTTCAAAGAGCTGTCAGTCAAAGTGAGTTCATGAATATAAACTCCCCCGCCCACTCGGCCTGAAAGAAGCTTCCCGATTTAGTTAGAGAGATGAGAGAAAAGGTCAAATTTCTTCACTTCTGAGCATTTTAATAGCGTACAGATATTATGGTTGATGTTTTGGTCGTTCAAATTTGATATTTTTTACTTGGGAAATAGGACGACTGTGTGGGACAGATGTTAAATAAGAGAACACAGTAGGGTAGGGTTGGGTTAGGGTAGAAACTACAGAGAGATGCAGAGATGGGGCCTTTAATCTAATTTAAACATCAGCAGTCAGAGCAGTTTACCGATCACTGTACCTGTACATAGCCCATCTGTAAATAGCCCACCCAACTACTTCATCCTCATAATGTTATTTATTAATTTTTTTGCACCCCAGTATCTCTACTTGCACATCATCTTCTGCACATCTATCACTCCAGTATTAATGATACATTTGTAATTATTTCGCCACTATGGCCTATTTATTGCCTTA
>NW_024058774.1:216978-221978 GCF_016432855.1 Salvelinus namaycush
CCTTACGCCATTTGCACACACTGTACATATATTTTTCTATTGTGTTATTGACTGTATGTTTGTTTATCCCACGTGTAACTCTGTGTTGTTGTTTTGTGTCGCACTGCTTTGCTTTATCTTGGCCAGGTCGCAGTTGTAAATGAGAACGTGTTCTCAACTGGCCTACCTGGTCCACTGGCCTACCTGGTCCACTGGCCTACCTGGTCAACTGGCCTACCTGGTCAACTGGCCTACCTGGTTAAATAAAGGTGAAATAAAATAAAATAAATTAGAAAATCAAAAAGGGAACTGGAAATATTATTGTTAAACTAACAGAGGGAGACCGGTCACACACTGTGAACTAATACACGGCTCTATGCGTGTGGCCAGTCACTCTAAATCTCTGGTTAAAACTAAAGTTCCTTCATAAACAATTAAAGAAAAGTTACAAGAGGAAAAATGTCAGCCTCTCTTCCTCACCTTGAAGAAGGTCATGACCCCTTCCTGACTGAGCCGTATCCCCCCCCCCCCCCCCCGTTTCACACACACACACACACACACCACACACACACACACCACACACACACACAACACACACACACACACACCACACACACCACACACCACCACACACACACACACACACCTTGAAGAAGGTCATGGTAGACCCGTCCCTGACTGAGCCGTATTCTATACGGGTTTGTTTAGCCAGGTCGTCAGCGGAGTCGATGGGGGCGTCCATCCTCTCCACGGTGAGGAAGGCAGCCAGGTTGGCCGTGTAGGAGGAGATGATAATCAGGGTGAAGAACCACCAGATACCTCCTACTATACGTGTGGAGTAGGCCTTAGGCATCAACTCTGACCCTGGGTAGAGACAGCAGGCGGGGGGAGATGGTTATAGGGACAGAGGGAGAGAGAGAGAGGGAGGGAAGGAGAGGGAGAGAGGGAGGGAAGAGAACAAGAGAGAGAGAGGAGAGAGAGAGGGAGGGAAGAAGAGGGAGAGAACGAGAGAGAGCGAGAGAGAGAGGGAGGGAAGAAGAGAGAGAGAGAGCGAGCGAGAGAGACAGAGAGCGAGGGAGGGAGAGGGGGAGGGAAGGAGAGGGCGAGGGAAGGAGAGGGAGAGGGAGGGAGGGAAGGAGAGAGGAGGAGAGAGAAGGAGGGAAGGAGAGAGAGGGAGAAAGAGAGAGAGAAAAGACAACAAAAGAGAGAGCGACCATATGCAGAGAAGCTAGGTACAAACACACACGCACGCACGCACGCACGCACGCACGCACGCACACACACACACACACACACACACACACACACACACACACACACACACACACACACACACACACACACACACACACAGAGAGGTGAAATGAAATGAGAAAATTGTGGATACAGCAGCACGTAAAAAACGTGTTGACTCTCAAACCCACTTCTATAAAGAGGTGAGTTTTAATCATATACAGTGAGCTCCAAAAATGTTGGGACAGTGACACATGTATTGTTGTTTTGGCTCTGTACTCCTGCACTATCGATTTTAAATGATACAATGACTATGAGGTTAAAGTGTAGACTGACAGCTTTAGTTTGAGGTTTATTTTCATCAAAATCACAGCACTTTTTATGTACATATATTGGGTCAAATTCACTTATATGTGTATTAAAGTAATCAAAAGTTACAGTTGAAGTCAGAAGTTTACATCCACCATAGCCAAATGCATTTAAACTCAGTTTTTCACAATTCCTGACATTTAATCCTAGTAAAAATGCCCTGTCTTAAGTCAGTTAGCATCACCACTTTATTTTAAGAATGTGAAATGTCAAAATAATTGTAGAGAGAATGATTTATTTCAGCTTTTATTTCTTTCATCACATTCCCAGTGGGTCAGAAGTTTACATACACTCAATTAGTATTTGGTAGCATTGCCTTTAAATTGTTTAACTTGGGTCAAACGTTTCAGGTAGCCTTCCACAAGCTTCCCACAATAAGTTGGGTGAATTTTGACCCATTCCTCCTGACAGAGCTGGTGTAACTGAGTCAGGTTTGAAGGCCTCCTTGTTCGCACACGCTTTTTCAGTTCTGCCAACAAATTTTCTATAGGATTGAGGTCAGGGCTTTGTGATGGCCACCCAATACCTTGACTTTGTTGTCCTTAAGCCATTTTGCCACAACTTTGGAAGTATGCTTGGGGTAATTGTCCATTTGGAAGACCCATTTGTGCCCAAGCTTTAACTTCCTGACTGATGTCTTGAGATGTTATTTCAATATATCCACATAATTTCCCACCTCATGATGCCATCTAGTTTGTGAAGTGCACCAGTCCCTCCTGCAGCAAAGCACCCCCACAACATGATGCTGCCACTCCCGTGCTTCACGGTTGGGATGGTGTTCTTCGGCTTGCAAGCCTCACCCCTTTTCCTCCAAACATAACGATGGTCATTATGGCCAAACAGTTTCATCAGACCATAGGACATTTCTCCAAAAAGTATGATCTTTGTCCCCATGTGCTGTTGCAAACCGTAGTCTGGCTTTTTTATGGCGGTTTTGGAGCAGTGGCTTCTTCTTTGCTGAGCGGCCTTTCAGGTTATGTCGATATAGGACTCGTTTTACTGTGGAAATAGATACTTTGTACCTGTTTCCTCCAGCATCTTCACAAGGTCCTTTGCTGTTGTTCTGGGATTGATTTGCACTTTTCGCACCAAAGTACGTTCACTCTAGGAGACAGAACGCGTCTCCTTCCTGAGCGGTATGACGGCTGCGTGGTCCCATTGTGTTTATACTTGCGTACTATTGTTTGTACAGATGAACGTGGTACCTTCAGGCGTTTGGAAATTGCTCCCAGGATAACCAGACTTGTGGAGGTCTACAATTTGTTTTCTGAGGTCTTGGCTGATTTCTTTTGATTTCCCCATGACATCAAGCAAAGAGGCACTGCGTTTGAAGGTAGGCCTTGAAATACATCCACAGGTACACTTCCAATTGACTCAAATTATATCAATTAGCCTATCAGAAGCTTCTAAAGCCATGACATAATCTTCTGGAATTTTCCAAGCTGTTAAAGGCACAGTCAACTTAGTGTATGCAAATTTCTGACCCACTGTAATTGTGATACAGTGAATTATAAGTGAAATAATTTGTCTGTCAACAAGTGTTGGAAAAATGACTTGTGTCATGCACAAAGTAGATGTCCTAACCGACTTGCCAAAACTATAGTTTGTTAACAAGAAATTTGTGGAGTGGTTGAAAAACGAGTTTTAATGACTCCAACCAAAGTGTATGTAAACTTCAGACTTCAACTGTAAGTATTTGGTCCCATATTCCTAGCCTGCAATGACTACATCCAGCTGGTGACTCTACAAACGTGTTGGATGCATTTGCTGTTTGTTTTGGTTGTGTTTCCAATTATTCTGTGTCCAATAGAAATGTATGGTAAATAGATAGAATTTGTTTCTAAACACTTTTAAACTAATGTGGACGGTAACATGATTATTGATCCTGAATGAATGATGAGTAAGAACATTTGACACACAAATAACATAACCCCTAAGACATGCTAACCTCTCACCATTACACACATCATAACCCCAAGACATGCTAACCTCTCACCATTACACACATCATAACCCCAAGACATGCTAACCTCTCACCATTACACACATCATAACCCCAAGACATGCTAACCTCTCACCATTACACACATCATAACCCCAAGACATGCTAACCTCTCACCATTACACACATAATTTCCCTAAGACATGCTAACCTCTCACCATTACACACATCATACCGTTAAGACATGCTAACCTCTCACCCTTACACACATCATACCCTTAAGACATGCTAACCTCTCACCATTACACATATCATACCCCCAGGACATGCTAACCTCTCACCATTACAAATATCATACCCTTAAGACATGCTAACCTCTCACCATTACACATATCATACCCCCAAGACATGCTAACCTTTCACCATTACACATCATCATACCCCCAAGACATGCTAACCTCTCACCATTACAAATATCATACCCTAAAGACATGCTAACCTCTTACCATTACAAATACTAACCTCTCACCATTACACATCATCATACCCCCAAGACATGCTAACCTCTCACCATTACACACATCATACCCTTAAGACATGCTAACCTCTCACCATTACACATATCATACCCCCAGGACATGCTAACCTCTCACCATTACAAATATCATACCCTTAAGACATGCTAACCTCTCACCATTACAAATATCATACCCTTAAGACATGCTAACCTCTCACCATTACACATATCATACCCCCAAGACATGCTAACCTCTCACTATTACAAATATCATACCCCTAAGACATGCTAACCTCTCACCATTACAATAAAAGGAGAGGTTAGCATTTTATATCATACCCTTAAGACATGCTAACCTTTCACCATTACACACATCATACCCCCAAGACATGCTAACCTCTCACCATTACAAATATCATACCCGTAAGACATGCTAACCTCTCACCATTACAAATATCATACCCTTAAGACATGCTAACCTCTCACCATTACACATATCATACCCCCAAGACATGCTAACCTCTCACCATTACACACATCATACCCCCAAGACATGCTAACCTTTCACCATTACACATCATCATACCCCCAAGACATGCTAACCTCTCATCATTACAAATATCATACCCTTAAAACATGCTAACCTCTTACCATTACAAATATCATACCCTTAAGACATGCTAACCTCTCACCAATACAAATATCATACCCTTAAGACATGCTAACCTCTCACCATTACACATATCATACCCCCAAGACATGCTAACCTCTCACCATTACAAATATCATACCCTTAAGACATGCTAACCTCTTACCATTACAAATACTAACCTCTCACCATTACACATCATCATACCCCCAAGACATGCTAACCTCTCACCATTACACATATCATACCCCCAAGACATGCTAACCTCTCACCATTACACACATCATACCCTAAGACATGCTAACCTATCA
>NW_024058774.1:226978-266978 GCF_016432855.1 Salvelinus namaycush
CCTACCTTCCTCCTCCCTCTCTCTCTCCCTACCTTCCTCCTCCCTCTCTCCATCTCTCTCCCCCTACCTTCCTCCTCCCTCTCTCCATCTCTCTCTCCCTACCTTCCTCCTCCCTCTCTCCATCTCTCTCCCCCTACCTTCCTCCTCCCTCTCTCCATCTCTCTCCCCCTACCTTCCTCCTCCCTCTCTCTATCTCTCTCCCCCTACCTTTGTCTCCATCTCTCTCCATCTTCCAGTGTTCAAGACTGCGGTGGTCTTTGTGTACAGAGATCGCTCCAAGCAGAGGAAGAAGCTTGTGAGTGTTTCTTTACCTCTGTTACTATACTGCTGGGGGGCCCGTGTCCTAGAGGGCCTTTCGGAATGCTTTTAGTTTTGAACAGACACAATGGGGTCACCCGCAGAGTGGATCTGGGCTAATGCTGCTCTTAAGTCTTCATGTGAAAGTTAAAAGGGTTGAGTGCTCCAATACAATATGCACTTTCCGTACGCTCCATAAAGTAGAGGGGAACTGTTTATTAGATACAGTATCATTACACTACATAAAGTAGAGGGGAACTGTTTAGATACAGTATCATTACACACACACACACTTGCCTGTAGCAAACCTTGCTCTAAAAGTGTGTGTGTGTGTGTGTGTGTGTGTGTGTGTGTGTGTGTGTGTGTGTGTGTGTGTGTGTGTGTGTGTGTGTGTGTGTGTGTGTGTGTGTGTGTGTGTGTGTGTGTGTCTCTCTCTCTCTCTTTTTCAGGGCGGGTCTCATCGTCCTGCTGTGTCAGATGACAGAGTCCCGTTCCTTTTCCGTCACATGATCTCAACAGACGCCCTACAAGTCCGCGCCCTCACAAGTATGTGTTTTTAACCCTCTCTTTCTTTTACTCTGCCTGATCCCTCCACCTTTCTGCTTTCCTCTCTACACCCCTCTCACCCTCCATTAGACAGGTCTTCACGGGTCCTAAAAAGTTGGACCGGTTCTGAAATGTACCTGGGGCTTTCACATCCTCACCCGATATGCATGAATATATTTTTTATAATGTACAGACTCGTTCCGAACGGACCCGATGACAACTAGACCCGTTTCCTTTTAGACCTGGTCTGATCCGAGTGAGGGAAGCAGCAGAAAAGTAATTATTTAAGCTACTTTATTAAGCGACGCTTATAAGGCGTGAGAGAAGGGAGGTAGAGAGAGGTGCCGATCTAGTAGGCGGGTGAATGGCCGTACTGTGAGTGAGTGACACAGGGAGGGAGAGAGAGGTGCTTTACTGTGAGAGAGTGACACAGGGAGGGAGAGAGAGGTGCCTTACTGTGAGAGAGTGACACAGGGAGGAAGAGAGAGGTGCCTTACTGTGAGAGAGTGACACAGGGAGGAAGAGAGAGGTGCCTTACTGTGAGTGAGTGACACAGGGAGAGAGAGACCGCAACCAACCAAGACGACTCGAGCTATAGTAGGCCAATAGTTGCCATAGCTAGGTTATTTATCATCCAATACAATGACGCTGCCATAGCTAGGTTATTTATCATCCAATACAATGACGCTGCCATAGCTAGGTTATTTATCATCCAATACAATGACGCTGCCATAGCTAGGTTATTTATTCCCCCTGTCTTGACTGCATCAAACCCGGGAGGAGCTAGTTAAGCTAGCTAACGTTAGCTAGCTAGGCTAATTTATCATCCAATACAATGGCGTAGTACCTGTCTTGACTGCATCAAACCTGGGAGAAGCTAGTTAAGCTAGCTAACGTTAGCTAGAAAGGCTAATTTCTCATTCTACAGTTATCAACAACTCCATTCAGAACATTAAGTGAGAGCAGGGCAAGTCCTGTTGGCTCTTGGTCGTTATTAGCTGTCCTTCCCCTTTAACTATTAATTCCATCATTTTAATTCCATCTACCATTGATTAGATATCTCCTAACGTTTGCCACACGGATGCTCTGTGACTGCAGCCTACTGTCGCTTTGATGACTTATGATTGGCCAACCACAACAAACTATTTGTGCCCCAGACTCGTGACAATCATATCCGACCCAGACCCGTGACAATCATATCCGACCCAGACCTGTGACAATCATATCCGACCCAGACCCGTGACAATCATATCCGACCCAGACCCGTGACAATCATATCCGACCCAGACTCGTGACAATCAGATCCGACCCAGACCCGTGACAATCATATCCGACCCAGACCTGTGACAATCAGATCCGACCCAGACCTGTGACAATCAGATCCGACCCAAACCCGTGACAATCAGATCAGATCCGACCCAGACCCTCGACAATCATATCAGATCCAACCCAGACCCGTGACAATCATATCCGACCCAGACCCGTGACAATCATATCCGACCCAGACTCGTGACAATCATATCCGACCCAGACTCGTGACAATCATATCCGACCCAGACCCGTGACAATCAGATCCGACCCAGACCCGTGACAATCATATCCGACCCAGACCTGTGACAATCAGATCCGACCCAGACCTGTGACAATCATATCCGATCCAGACCCGTGACAATCAGATCAGATCCGACCCAGACCCGTGACAATCAGATCCGACCCAGACCCAGATCCGACCCAGACTCCCTCTTCCAGTCCCTGTCCCTCCTTCGTTTTACTGTCCCTGTCCCCTCCTTCGTTTTACTGTCCCTGTCCCTCCTACGTTTTACTGTCCCTATCCCTCCTTCGTTTTACTGTCCCTGTCCCTCCTTCGTTTTACTGTCCCTGTCCCTCCTTCGTTTTACTGTCCCTGTCCCTCCTTCGTTTTACTGTCCCTGTCCCCTCCTTCATTTTACTGTCCCTGACCCTCCTTCGTTTTACTGTCCCTGTCCCTCCTTCGTTTTACTGTCCCTGTCCCTCCTACGTTTTACTGTCCCTGTCCCTCCTTCGTTTTACTGTCCCTGTCCCTCCTTCGTTTTACTGTCCCTGTCCCTCCTTCGTTTTACTGTCCCTGTCCCCTCCTTCGTTTTACTGTCCCTGTCCCTCCTTCGTTTTACTGTCCCTGTCCCCTCCTTCGTTTTACTGTCCCTGTCCCTCCTTCGTTTTACTGTCCCTGTCCCCTCCTTCGTTTTACTGTCCCTGTCCCTCCTTCGTTTTACTGTCCCTGTCCCTCCTTCGTTTTACTGTCCCTGTCCCTCCTTCGTTTTACTGTCCCTATCCCTCCTTCGTTTTACTGTCCCTGTCCCTCCTTCGTTTTACTGTCCCTGTCCCTCCTTCGTTTTACTGTCCCTGTCCCTCCTTCGTTTTACTGTCCCTATCCCTCCTTCGTTTTACTGTCCCTGTCCCTCCTTCGTTTTACTGTCCCTGTCCCTCCTTCGTTTTACTGTCCCTGTCCCTCCTTCGTTTTACTGTCCCTGTCCCTCCTTCGTTTTACTGTCCCTGTCCCTCCTTCGTTTTACTGTCCCTGTCCCCTCCTTCGTTTTACTGTCCCTGTCCCCTCCTTCGTTTTACTGTCCCTGTCCCTCCTACGTTTTACTGTCCCTATCCCTCCTACGTTTTACTGTCCCTGTCCCTCCTTCGTTTTACTGTCCCTGTCCCTCCTTCGTTTTACTGTCCCTGTCCCTCCTTCGTTTTACTGTCCCTGTCCCTCCTTCGTTTTACTGTCCCTGTCCCCTCCTTCGTTTTACTGTCCCTGTTCCCTCCATTTGACCTGTCCCTCTATCGTTTTACCTGTCCCTTTTTCCTCCTTCATTTTACCTGTCCTACTCCATCCATCATTCTGCCTCATCTCTCTTCCTCTCCACCTATTCTTCTTCCACTAGATAGTAGGGATTTAAGGCGATCTTGATAACTCTCTCTCCCTGCTCTCTCTCTCTCTGCTCTCTCTATCTCTGCTCTCTCTCTCTCTGCTCGCTCTCTCTCTCTGTCTCTCTCTCTCTGTCTCTCTCTCTCTGCTCTCTCTCTGCTCTCTCTCTGCTCTCTCTCTGCTCTCTCTCTGCTCGCTCTCTCTCTCTCCCTGCTCTCTCTCTCTCTCCCTGCTCGCTCTCTCTCTCTCCCTGCTCTCTCTCTCTCTCCCTGCTCGCTCTCTCTCTCTCTCTTTCTCTGCTCTCTGCTCTCTCTCTGCTCTCTCTCTGCTCTCGCTCTCTCTCTGCTCTCTCTCTGCTCGCTCTCTCTCTCTCCCTGCTCTCTCTCTCTCTCCCTGCTCGCTCTCTCTCTGCTCTCTCTCTCTACTCTCTCTTTCTCTGCTCTCTGCTCTCTCTCTGCTCTCTCTCTGCTCTCGCTCTCTCTCGCTCTCTGCTCTCTCTCTTTCTCCCTCCCTCTCTTTCTCTCCTTGCTAGACTCCGAGGGTACAGCGGTGTGTGAGATAGTTCACGTGAGGTCAGAGTCTGAGGGGAGACCAGAGAGAACCTTTCACCTGTGCTGCAGGTGAGTTCTGACATCACAACTGTGTGGCTGACATCACATCGAGAACACATTTGAAATACCTATCTGTTTAAACATATAGCTATTTTCAATTTAATGAAAAGTATTCATGTATCAATTCAATAAAATACAGAAAAACACATATTGCAGCACAATTACACGTGTGTGCTTTGTGTGATTGTGTGTGTGTTTACATAATTGTGTGTTGTGTGTGCTTGTGTGTGTTTACATGAATTTGAATGTGTGTGTGTCACATGGATGTGTGTATTGTGTGCTTGTGTATAGGTTTACATAAATGTGTGTATTGTGTACGTCTGTCTGTCTGTCTGTCTGTCTGTCTGTCTGTCTGTCTGTCTGTCTGTCTGTCTGTCTGTCTGTCTGTCTGTCTGTCTGTCTGTCTGTCTGTCTGTCTGTCTGTCTGTCTGTCTGTGTGTGTGTGTGTGTACACCCATAATATATTTGGGTGTATATTTCTAATGTATTTTGTGTATGTGTCTTTAACGTGTCCCTGACCCCAGTTCTGTAGACAGTAATTTAACGTGTCTGTGTCTCTGACCCCAGTTCTGTGGAGAGTAAGAAGGACTTCCTGAAGACAGTCCACTCCATCCTGAGGGATAAACAACGACGTCAGCTGATGAAGACTGAGTCTCTACCTCCCAACCAGCAGTATGTCCCCTTCGGAGGAAAACGCCTCTGTAACCTCAAGGGAAACAGACCGGCAATGAACAGAGCAGGTAACTGATTCCTCTGTAACCTCAAGGGAAACAGACCAGCCTTTCCTTGTAAACTATCAACTTCAGTGTAGTGTTATGTCTCTCCCCTGTTTCTCTGTGTAGTGTGTTACTGCATTTTAATTTGTCTATGTACTGTAATGTACTAACACTCTTACCTCTCTCTCACACCTCTCTCTCGCTCTCACATCTCTCTGTCTCCTGTCCTCTTTCTCTCTCTCATGTCCTTCTCGCTCCCCCTCTCTCTCGCTCCCTTCTCTCTTTCTCTCTCCTGTCCCTCTCGCTCTCTCTCTCTCCTGTCCTTCTCTCTCTTGACCCTCTCTCTCTCTCCTGACCCTCTCTCTCCCTCTTTCTCTCTCTCTCTCCCTCTTTCTCTCTCTCCTGACCCTCTCTCTCCCTCTTTCTCTCTCTCTCTCTCTCTCTCTCTCTCTCTCCTGTCCCTCTCTCCCTTCTCTCTTTCTCTCTCCTGTCCCTCTCGCTCTCTCTCTCTCCTGTCATTCTCTCTCCTTCTCATCTCGCTCCCCTTTCTCTCTCTCTCTTTCATCTCTCTCTCTCCCGACCCTCTCTCTCTCGACCCTCTCTCTCTCTCCTGACCCTCTCTCTCCCTCCTGTCCCTCTCTCCCTCTCTCTTTCTTATCTCTCTCTCTCTCTCTCTCCTGTCCCTCCCTCTTCCTGTCCCTCTCTTTCTCCCTCCCCCCCCTCTCTCTCGCTTTCTCTCCTGTCCATTTCTTTCTCTCCAATCTCTCTCCCTCTCTCTCTCTCTCTCCCTCTAGTCTCAGCCCCGTCTCGGACCCTTGGTCGCAGGAAGCTGGTTAGGAACCGATTCATCATTGACACCGACCTCGTTCTCCATGACAACCACGAAGACTCTGACTCTAACCCCTCCCACTCTACCCATGACCATTCCCACCAGCCTCCACATTCCCATAACCTCCTGCCTCCTACCCAGAAGCCTCAGCAGCGGACGCTGGTGGTGACTGGAGGCGACACGGACCGCTGGGTGGAGGAACAGTTCGACCTGGGTTGCTACGATGACCAGGGAGGAGTGACGGGGGAGGAGAGGAGGATGGAGGGAGGGATAGAGGGAAGGATGGAGGGAGGGATAGAGGGAAGGATGGAGGTGAAAGAGACGGACATTCTGAGCGACGATGATGAGTACTGCAAGTCAGTCAGGGCTTCGTCAGCCGAATCCAGCCTCCTGGAGGAGAGGATGGAGGGAGCAACTCTAGAGGAGAGGAACAAAGACCAGGACAGAGGGGTAGAAGAGGAGGCGGAGGAGGCGGAGGGAAAGAAAGACGAGAGGAGACAGAACGGAGAGGTAGAGGAAGAGAGGAGGACCTCCCAGGGCATTTTCCAAGAGGCCGAGGGGGGTGAAAGGGGTGAGTTACAGGTAGACTCTGACTCCCCCGTCCCTCCCCCCTCACGGTCCCCCGCACCCCCGGCGAAGCTTACCCCCCTCAGGAAGCAATGGGCCGCGGAGGGCGTGGCCGGGAAGCAGTGTTCCGTGGAGCGAGTGGCCGAGAGGGACCACTGTGATGTCATCTGGGTGCGACGCGAAGACTATGCCAACGGAGGGAACAACGACGTCTTCTGAGACTGAGGAACGGATGAACAACAGAAAGAGAGGAAGAGAAGAGATCAACGCCTTCTAGGGAGAAGAGGATATGACACACGGCATATGACAGACGGGATATGACAGACGGGACATGACACATGGCATATGACAGACGGGATATGACAGATGGGACATGACAGACGGGATAAGACAGACGGGACATGACAGACGGGATAAGACAGACGGGACATGACAGACGGGACAAGACAGACAGGACAAGACAGACAGGATATGACAGACGGGATATGACAGAGAGGATATAACAGACAGGATATGACAGACGGGATATAACAGACGGGATAAGACAGACGGGACAAGACAGACAGGATATGACAGACGGGATATGACAGACAGGATATAACAGACAGGATATGACAGACGTGATATAACAGACGGGATATGACAGATGGGATATGACAGACGGGATATGACAGACGGGATATGACAGACGGGATAAGACAGACGGGCTAAAACAGATGGGCTAAGACAGACGGGACATGACAGACGGGATAAGACAGATGGGCTAAAACAGACGGGCTAAGACAGACGGGATAAGACAGACGGGATATGACAGACGGGATAAGACAGACGGGATATGACAGACGGGATAAGACAGACGGGCTAAAACAGATGGGCTAAGACAGACGGGATATGACAGACGGGATAAGACAGACGGGACATGACAGATGGGATATGACAGACGGGATAAAACAGATGGGATATGACAGACGGGATATGACAGACAGGACACAAATGTGACTGCTGAGTTCGTTCACACAAGCTTTAAATAGGAGGTTTTCGAGGAGGGATGAAGGACCCTTGTCGATGTTAAACTCTATCTCCTCTCACCGCTCCACGGGTGTATTCCCCAGGAACCAAACAGGGAGGGACTAACCTGAACTTTGTCCAATAAAGAAACACTCATTTTCATTTACGAAACGTTTTTTCCATTACAAAACGATTTGCACTAATGAATACAACCCCCGTCGCTCACCTTCTCCTGACAATCCTACTGTCTTCTACTCGGCGACAGACTCACAGGCTCACAATGCCTCAACTGAACTGCTATCAGATGGGAGAGAGAGGCCGCACACGCAAACACACTGGACTATGATCTTGTTGCCAAAAAAAAAAAAAAAAAAAAGTTTATTTTTCAAACGCAGGAGTGACGGGTCATATTTTTGCTTCTCTGACTTAGAAACGGTGTTTGTTTGTTTGTTTTGTAACACTCAAGGGCTGTGTGTAACTTCGAAAACCTTGTCTGCATCTCAGATGCTACCGTACCGTGTACCCTTTTTAGTGCACTGTTCACCCTGGACCCATAGGGTTCTGATCCTAAACCTTGTCTTCAGGGGCTACAGACTGCTGTGTAATATACGACATAGAGATAGATAGAGGACACAACTTGGATATAATTACAAAGATGAGATCTCTTTCCATCTCTATGGTGTACAACCCTGCTAGCTTTACCGCGCTTATACTCTTCTGCTCTATATCGGCTGCTGATAGAACTCAGAGCAACTGTCCAGGCACAATTATAGCGTATTGTCTTTTCTAAAATAACATTTTTATTCACGTCTACCAACGTATTTGTTCAAATCTTGATTTTGTTGACTATGGGGGGAAAAAATGAACTAAACAATTATTTTTTTTGTTTTTATTTCTGTTTACATGACAGCCAGTGTTACTCACTCCCTGACCCTCGCATGGGACAGGATATGACATCATAATAGTAATAATATTACTTCCTGTTTTACTTGAATTTTCTTTGGAGTTATGTTTGAAAGGAAAATGTTTGACAAAACACCGGCTGTTACTGACTGCAAAGCAGGATCAATGAATTAGCAGGATCAATGAATTAGCAGGATCAAGGAATTAGCAGGATCAATGAATTAGCAGGATCAAGGAATTAGCAGGATCAATGAATTAGCAGGATCAATGAATTAGCAGGATCAAGGAATTAGCAGGATCAATGAATTAGCAGGATCAATGAATTAGCAGGATCAAGGAATTAGCCAGCTGACGTTGATTACAAGAAAACCATAATTTTTCTGGTTCATTAAGAAAGCTAAACTTAGATCTTTGTTTTTGGTTCTTGAGTAAATTAGACCATAATGCCCATTTCAAGCTTATCTTTAAAGTAAGAAGTTATTTCAGAACATTTAGGCAAGTAAGCTGGATAACTCAATAAATATGCTTTGTAGTATACCCATCTGGACTGCTGCCAATGTCGACCCTACTACTGTGTCATGCTGCCTTCAAAATGCTCCTCAGAACTGGGAAATACAAGGTTCCCGACTGGGAACTAAATAGTTGAACGACCCTGCCAAGTCGGACTTCCAAGTGGAAAAAGTCTGAGGTAATTTTGATACCCCGAGTTTACGAGTTGTGATGTTTCGTCACTGACCTTTCAATGAAAAGATAAAAAACAAATAAACATTTTGACATCGTCTAACTCACTGTATCAATGTGGATAATGCTGCTAGTTTGACAATATTATCAACATTAAGAAAGCTAGTCAACTTTATCATTATAAATGTTAGCTAGCTCATCTAGCTAGCTAAAATCTCATTGGTTAAAGAATTGTTTCCGAATTCAAAAGCAATTGAACAAAGTAATGTCAGACTTACGACTTTCTAATTTAAATGTTTCAGTTCCAACGAGCATTAGCTTCTGACTAGCTCTTAGAGGAGTTAGCATTAGCTTCTGACTAGCTCTTAGAGGAGTTAGCATTAGCTTCTGACTAGCTCTTAGAGGAGTTAGCATTAGCTTCTGACTAGCTCTTAGAGGAGTTAGCATTAGCTTCTGACTAGCTCTTAGAGGAGTTAGCATTAGCTTCTGACTAGCTCTTAAAGGAGTTAGCATTAGCTTCTGACTAGCTCTTAAAGGAGTTATCCTTAGCTTCTGTTTCCTCTTGTGGTTGTACGACAAGTCACAATCAAGGCAGCACGCAAAGCAAAGACGAAAACGTTTTTCGAACACTCAGACCCCTGTTCTTCTTTTGGTTTTGCACTATGGAAGCCCCGCCTCATCAGTCCTCCAGAACCAAAACAAAACAACCGCTGGGTCCTCTCTGCTGGGTGGAAATAGAAACTAAAGACTGTTCCTTTTGAAGTAGAACAAACCTCCCCTGGTTACCAGATACGTGTAGCGTACCACAAAGCGGGATCGATGAGTTAACCGGCTAACTTGCCTAAATATTCTGAAATAACATTACTTATTTTAAAAAGACAAGGTTGAAATGGGCATAGTCTAACTGAACCAATAACTAAAAAACACATTTTAAAGTTTAGCTTTCTTATTAATAAACCAGAAAATCTATATTTATTTCTGGTTGTTTATTTAAAGTTAGCTGTTGAACTCATTGATCCTGCTTTGTTTACCTCTTCTGGATTAGTTGCCAGATCTTTTTGTTGTTGTCATGTCAAACAGAATGATATTTATCTACAAATGAGCAAAGCTATAACAACAACAAAAAAGTTTGAAAGTTTGAAATCTGAAAAAAAAAAAAACAGCTCTTTTGTTGTCTGTTTACATTTGACATTTTGGTCATTTAACAGATGCTCTTATCCAGAGTAACTTCCTGTCTATTCCCACCCGGGGATCTATGTCCTAATTCCTCACTAGGCTTTCTCTCCCACACTGTCTTGTTCTATGGCTATCTAATACTCGTGGCACAAAACACAGAATACTGTATATCTCAAAAAAAAGAAAAAAGAACACAGACTTATTTATGGATGTATTCAAACTGCACTTCTACTCAACCGTGGGACAGAATTACATGGAACTGAGAGACTGTTTGATCAACACAACACATATATCCGGGATTAAACAGGAACCGGGGTTTTAACTGCACAATATACATTCATAGGGGTTCTATAACCGCTAGAGCTTCTATAACAAGAAAACACTCTGGCTCCAGTTATAGCTTATATACTGTATATATATATATATATATATAACAAGGACCCCCGAGTTGTTCCTTGTTAGTTGACACAATCGTGCAGATAAAACTCCTGGCTCCGAGTTAGCAATGAGACCTATATGCAGGATGTTCAGGAATGCTGGACTTAAAAACACAACTAATAGTAGTTGTTGTTGTTGATAGAGTTGTTAGCGTTAGCACACACGGCAAATCAATGATCTTTTAATAACTCCTAGGACCTATACTACTACTACTACTGTTACTACCCCTGATGCATCCCAAACCGTACCCTATCCCCTATATAGTGTAATACTTTTGCCCAGTTCCCCGTAGGGCTCTGGTCTAAAGTAGTGGGTATAGGGTATAGGGTAGTGTTTATTGGGACGTAAACATTGTGAAGTACAATCGCTGGTCTAGAGCTGAATCTTGTGACTTCCTTTGACTTTCCCCTCTTTTTTTTGTATTTTGCCATTTTCTTTTGTAAACTGTGTTCGTAAATAGGACTGCCGATTACCATTAATATAACTATTATTATTATTACTATTGTTATTATTATTAAAAAAATTACATTTCTTATCGGATTTTGGTATTTTGTCTTTTTTTTGTGTGTGTGTTTCTCAATAATATATATATATATATATATATATATATCCTGTTAATGTGTCTTTATTTAGACAGACCTGTATATTAAATGATGAAAAGACGAGGATGGTTCATTATAGTTTCTTGATCGGGTACAAGCATCTTTTGGAACTGTGGTTAAACCTATAGCAAACCAACCATGGTCAAATGAACTGGTTAAACCTATAGCAAACCAACCATGGTCAAATGAACTGGTTAAACCTATAGCAAACCAACCATGGTCAAATGAACTGGTTAAACGTACCTATAGCAAACTAACCATGGTCAAATAAACTGGTTAAACCTATAGCAAACCAACCATGGTCAAATGAACTGGTTAAACCTATAGCAAACCAACCATGGTCAAATGAACTGGTTAAACGTACCTATAGCAAACTAACCATGGTCAAATAAACTGGTTAAACCTATAGCAAACCAACCATGGTCAACTGAACTGGTTAAACCTATAGCAAACCAACCATGGTCAAATGAACTGGTTAAACCTATAGCAAACCAACCATGGTCAAATGAACTGTTTAAACCTATAGCAAACCAACCATGGTCAAATTAACTGGTTAAACCTATAGCAAACCAACCATGGTCAAATTAACTGGTTAAACCTGTAGCAAACCAACCATAGTCAAATGAACTGGTTAAACGTACCTATAGCAAACCAACCATGGTCAAATGAACTGGTTAAACCTATAGCAAACCAAGCATGGTCAAATGAACTGTGGTTAAATGTACCTATAGCAAACCAACCATGGTCAAATGAACTGGTTAACCAGTTCATTTGACCATGGTTGGTTTGTTATAGGTACGTTTAACCAGTTCATTTGACCATGGTTGGTTTGCTATAGGTACATTTAACCATAGTTCATTTGACCATGGTTGGTTTGCTATAGGTACATTTAACTACAATTCATTTGACCATGGTTGGTTTGCTATAGGTACATTTAACCATAGTTCATTTGACCATGGTTGGTTTGCTATAGGTACATTTAACCATAGTTCATTTGACCATGGTTGGTTTGCTATAGGTACATTTAACCATAGTTCATTTGACCATGGTTGGTTTGCTATAGGTACATTTACCACAATTCATTTGACCATGGTTGGTTTGCTATAGGTACATTTAACCACAATTCATTTGACCATGGTTGGTTTGCTATAGGTTTAACCAGTTCATTTGACCATAGTTAGTGTGCTATAGGTTTAAACGTACCTATAGCAAACCAACCATGGTCAAATGAACTGGTTAAACGTACCTATAGCAAACTAACAATGGTCAAATGATTAAATAGATTTTCAGAATGTCAGATAATGTTCTTGCCTTTGTTACCTATTTTAGACCCATTTTTGCTAAACTTTAAATACAATTGTCATCAATGAATACAAAGTTGAGTGTAAAAGTGTTTTGATCACAGATTATCAACACGTTGTTTTCATAAGAAGAGAACATGTTACAAATGTGTTCACTGTTTCCGGCGACTGCACAAAATGTTAAATGGCGTTATCAGTAGTAGAATATAAGGAAATATGTAAACATGGGAACTGTCTAACTGCTATGGTTCTTGACAACATTGCAGGGAAGAAAGTTTAGTTATTATGTAAGTAACTTTGGGTTACTCCTAAAGACATCATCTCCAACATTAACGCTTTGTTTTCGGTGTGATTTGAGACTCGGTTCGTATCAGTTGTGTTCCTCCATTTTATTCACCGTTTCTTATTTATTTTGTGGATTGCGTTTCTGCGTCGGTGGAAAGTTGACGAACCTATGAGCGCACCGGCATCTGGATTATAATGATATTGATGAATAAATCCGGTACACAATGTGGATATTTAATTTTTTCCTTTTGATCAGGAATAATATTTATTTTGATGTGTATGACATTTTTTGGGGGTGAAATTTGCATTAAAAAAGGACAGTAATTACCCATAATTCCTGCACCTTTTTGATAGTTGTATTTCCAAATTTGATCATCATGATTTAGTTACTGCAAAGACAATCTATTGATCTCAAATCAAATCTACTTAAAAGACAGACTAACTTTCTGTTTTGTCAGCTTAGACTCAACAAATGTTTGTGTTAATCTTTTTGCAAACAGTCATGTTTTAAAGAATGCACTTGCAATTCTGACGGTATCATTTGGTTTGGATTGATGTATTTGTTTTGAGAAGGCAGCTACATAATTTGTTTTTTTTTAAATGTACTGTTTTGCAAACTGTCACATAGTTTTGTGTCTTGTGAACACCGTTTCGAAAACTGACAACGTTGTTACAAAAAAAAATGCTTGTATGCGATTGAGAAGCTGTAATACTGTAAATTGTTGGAGTCTCTTATCTGTTTACAAGTCTGAACGGATTCTTACACGTTAAGTACACCGGTTTGACCGCCAGGTGGCGGTAATTCGTCATGGGAAAGTGTTTCACTAACTACCAAAAGTGTACGGGTCTGTATCTTCGTAGTCTCCAGTGGCCTCATCTTGCCTCGTTTATAAATCGTTGGCCTACATGATTTTCACGCAAAAGTTGGAATTGATCAAAACTGAACTTGACGTGAGAATGTGCTTTCCTCCCACTGCAAACTTTAAACCATGTGTACGGACACTTTCTATTGGTTGAAGTATTGCATTCCCAGAAGGCAACAGTAGCAGGAATATATGATGACACTATTATTCAGAACAATAAAACAGGTAACTAAACAGAAGACGCAATCGTTTGCGTCAGAGAGAAGGGTGAAAATAGAATTATTGTATCATTGCACTCAGCGTGTCAGGATGGCCGAGCGGTCTAAGGCGCTGCGTTCAGGTCGCAGTCTCCCCTGGAGGCGTGGGTTCGAATCCCACTTCTGACAGTCTTTTTTGTTGAGCTTCCCAAGTGGCGCAGCGGTCTAAGGCACTGCATCTCAGTGCTAGAGCCGTCACTACAGACACCCTGGTTTGAATCCAGGCTGTATCACAACCGGCCGTGATATGGAGCCCATAGGGCGACGCACAATTGGCTCAGCGACGTCCGGATTTCTTCTTAACTGACGTGCCTAGTTAAATAAATACAAATGTAAAACATCTCAAATAATTAGATATTGTCATCTATTTCCTACTATTTATTTAATTTCCATGATAATTGAAGAATAAATTCCTCACTTTTTCTGATTCATGATTTCAAACTCGCGAAATAGTCTACAACAAGTTAGGATAGGCTACGTCCCACGTCCCATTTCGTTTCATTGGACCTACTTCACAGTAGTAAGTATATAAACTCAAGTATTTTCCTCTATGCGATCTGAAGTTTAACGGTAGAACAGACTTTTTCTTGTTTGTAGGCTACGTCTGAATAAAGCAATGTTAAATTTCTCGAGTAGACAATATCTAATTTATCAACATAATACATTATTATACATATCATGACCATTGCAGAATAAATTCCTCACCTTTTCTGGCCATGATGAGTTCATAATCTCGAAGTAGCCATACAACAAATTACCATGGGCTTCTCTCATTTAATTGAGCCTATTAGATAGGCTATTACAATGTATAGTTTTTTGCTCTAGCCTAGCCTATATGCATCCAACAGGGAGCGCAGTTTATAACATACAGTAGAATTGAACAGGTGAACAGACAGTTGATATTTTGCATTGAAGTGTGTAGGTTACCACTGTAAGTAGGGCCCTCGGTGTTGCCAACTAATTTCCAGGGGGAGTTGCTAGAGGCAAGTCGATTTGTTGCTAAAAGTTGCTAAATGACGTTGTGATGTCATTGCGTAATAACGTAAAACTGCGTCATTACGTAGAATACACAATAACGTTACTCAAATTGACTGGCTATCTCGGCGAAAAATATGATTTGACATTTGTTAGTTTAGATTTGTTTGTTTATCACATATTTTTTTGTAAAAGTAATATAAACACAACGCATTTTATATGATCAGATATTTATTTTTTTAAACACAACACATTTAATTATTGAACAATTACACATTACACATTACAAATATATAGGACAAAACATACATCACGACAAGAGAAAGACCACAACACTAATAAAGAGAGACCTAAGACAACAACATAGCATGGTAGCATCACATGACAACACAGCATGGCAGCATCACATGACAACATAGCATGGCAGCAACACATGACAACATAGCATGGCAGCAACACATGAAAACACAGCATGGTAGCAACACAACATGGCAGCAGCACATTGTAGCAGCACAAAACACGGTACAAACATTATTGGGCACAGACAACCATGACGGATAATGGGGGGCCTTTCCAATGAAATCATGACCGCTAATGGGGGGCCTTCCCAGGGCAATCATGTCAGATGACAGCCCCCAGTTTGTGTCCGATTGTTTCATCGACACCATTATTTAAACTAATGTAAAGTCAGTTATTGTTGGTTGATTTTTGAATTAAGTTTGTCAGGTTGTAGTACAACTGTTCGAACACTAGATGGAGACAAATAACCAGTTTAGAAACTCCACATTATATCTGTACGTTAGCGCATTATACAAGTCTTTTACTTGATGTCTATATTAATTCATTCATTGTTTTCCCAGTATTGAAAAGCTTACTTTAAAGGGTCGAGGGGATGTCTAAATATAAAATGTATTCATAAAAAAGATTCAAACGGACACAACCATTGGTGTGCTACTTCCAAGTTGGTTCCACTGAAAATGGGTATAGTGAACGCACTAGACTACCGCCACAAACATAAATACTAGCGCTGTCAAACGATTCAAATAATTAATCAAGTTAATGGCATTACTTAATCGAGATTTATCAACAACAACAAAATAATCGCTCAAATTTGGCTTTAAATAAATAAAGATTTTTCCATTGATGTTTAAACGGCATTTTCACCATAAACAACACAAAAGTCACTAACATACAGCTATTAATGATCCCAATGTTCCAGTAGGACTACTCCCTGTTATCAATGTTTCAGCAGGACTACTCCCCGTTATCAATGTTTCAGTAGGACTACTCCCTGTTATCAATGTTTCAGCAGGACTACTCCCCGTTATCAATGTTTCAGTAGGACTACTCCCTGTTATCAATGTTTCAGCAGGACTACTCCATGTTATCAATGTTTCAGCAGGACTACTCCCTGTTATCCATGTTTCAGCAGGACTACTCCCTCTATTCAACGTTTCAGCAGGACTACTCCCTGTTATCAATGTTTCAGAAGGACTACTCCCTGTTATCAATGTTTCAGCAGGACTACTCCCTGTTATCAATGTTTCAGTAGGACTACTCCCTGTTATCAATGTTTCAGAAGGACTACTCCCTGTTCTCAATGTTTCAGTAGGACTACCCCCTCTAATCAATGTTTCAGTAGGACTACTCCCTGTTATCCATGTTTCAGCAGGACTACTCCCTGTTATCAATGTTTCAGCAGGACTACTCTCTGTTATCAATGTTTCAGCAGGACTACTCCCTGTTATCAATGTTTCAGCAGGACTACTCCCTGTTATCAATGTTTCAGTAGCACTACCCCCTGTTATCAATGTTTCAGAAGGACTACTCCCTGTTATCAATGTTTCAGTAGGACTACTCCCTGTTATCAATGTTTCAGTAGGACTACTCCCTGTTATCAATGTTTCAGAAGGACTACTCCCTGTTCTCAATGTTTCAGTAGGACTACTCCCTCTAATCAATGTTTCAGTAGGACTACTCCCTGTTATCCATGTTTCAGCAGGACTACTCCCTCTATTCAATGTTTCAGCAGGACTACTCCCTGTTATCAATGTTTCAGCAGGACTACTCCCTCTATTCAATGTTTCAGCAGGACTACTCCCTGTTATCAATGTTTCAGTAGGACTACTCCCTGTTATCAATGTTTCAGCAGGACTACTCCCTCTAATCAATGTTTCAGTAGGACTACTCCCTGTTATCCATGTTTCAGCAGGACTACTCCCTCTATTCAACGTTTCAGCAGGACTACTCCCTGTTATCAATGTTTCAGCAGGACTACTCCCTCTATTCAATGTTTCAGCAGGACTACTCCCTGTTATCAATGTTTCAGTAGGACTACTCCCTGTTATCAATGTTTCAGTAGGACTACTCCCTGTTATCAATGTTCCAGTAGGACTACTCCCTGTTATCAATGTTTCAGTACGACTACTCCCTCTTATCAATGTTTCAGTAGGACTACTCCCTCTTATCAATGTTTCAGTAGGACTACTCCCTGTTATCAATGTTTCAGTAGGACTACTCCCTGTTATCAATGTTCCAGTAGGACTACTCCCTGTTATCAATGTTTCAGTACGACTACTCCCTCTTATCAATGTTTCAGTAGGACTACTCCCTGTTATCAATGTTTCAGCAGGACTACTCCCTGTTATCAATGTTTCAGTAGGACTACTCCCTCTATTCAATGTTTCAGCAGGACTACTCCCTGTTATCAATGTTTCAGTAGGACTACTCCCTGTTATCAATGTTTCAGCAGGACTACTCCCCGTTATCAATGTTTCAGTAGGACTACTCCCTGTTATCAATGTTTCAGCAGGACTACTCCCCGTTATCAATGTTTCAGTAGGACTACTCCCTGTTATCAATGTTTCAGCAGGACTACTCCATGTTATCAATGTTTCAGCAGGACTACTCCCTGTTATCCATGTTTCAGCAGGACTACTCCCTCTATTCAACGTTTCAGCAGGACTACTCCCTGTTATCAATGTTTCAGAAGGACTACTCCCTGTTATCAATGTTTCAGCAGGACTACTCCCTGTTATCAATGTTTCAGTAGGACTACTCCCTGTTATCAATGTTTCAGAAGGACTACTCCCTGTTCTCAATGTTTCAGTAGGACTACCCCCTCTAATCAATGTTTCAGTAGGACTACTCCCTGTTATCCATGTTTCAGTAGGACTACTCCCTCTATTCAATGTTTCAGTAGGATTACTCCCTCTTATCAATGTTTCAGTAGGACTACTCCCTCTTTCAATGTATCAGTAGGACTACTCCCTGTTATCAATGTTTCAGTAGAACTACTCCCTGTTGTCAATGTTTCAGCAGGACTACTCCCTCTATTCAATGTTTCAGCAGGACTACTCCCTGTTATCAATTTTTCAGCAGGACTACTCCCTCTAATCAATGTTTCAGTAGGACTACTCCCTCTATTCAATGTTTCAGTAGAACTACTCCCTCTTATCAATGTTTCAGTAGGACTACTCCCTCTTTCAATGTATCAGTAGGACTACTCCCTGTTATCAATGTTTCAGTAGGACTACTCCCTGTTATCAATGTTTCAGCAGGACTACTCCCTCTATTCAATGTTTCAGCAGGACTACTCCCTGTTATCAATTTTTCAGCAGGACTACTCCCTCTATTCAATGTTTCAGAAGGACTACTCCCTCTAATCAATGTTTCAGTAGGACTACTCCCTCTATTCAATGTTTCAGAAGGACTACTCCCTCTATTCAATGTTTCAGTAGGACTACTCCCTGTTATCAATGTTTCAGCAGGACTACTCCCTGTTATCAATGTTTCAGTAGGACTACTCCCTGTTATCAATGTTTCAGCAGGACTACTCCCTGTTATCAATGTTTCAGCAGGACTACTCCCTGTTATCAATGTTTCAGTAGAACTACTCCCTGTTATCAATGTTTCAGCAGGACTACTCCCTGATCCCAATGTTTCAGCAGGACTACTCCCTGTTATCAATGTTTCAGTAGGACTACTCCCTGTTATCAATGTTTCAGAAGGACTACTCCCTGTTATCAATGTTTCAGTAGGACTACTCCCTCTAATCAATGTTTCAGTAGGACTACTCCCTGTTATCCATGTTTCAGCAGGACTACTCCCTCTATTCAATGTTTCAGCAGGACTACTCCCTGTTATCAATGTTTCAGCAGGACTACTCCCTCTATTCAATGTTTCAGCAGGACTACTCCCTGTTATCAATGTTTCAGTAGGACTACTCCCTGTTATCAATGTTTCAGCAGGACTACTCCCTCTAATCAATGTTTCAGTAGGACTACTCCCTGTTATCCATGTTTCAGCAGGACTACTCCCTCTATTCAACGTTTCAGCAGGACTACTCCCTGTTATCAATGTTTCAGCAGGACTACTCCCTCTATTCAATGTTTCAGCAGGACTACTCCCTGTTATCAATGTTTCAGTAGGACTACTCCCTGTTATCAATGTTTCAGTAGGACTACTCCCTGTTATCAATGTTTCAGCAGGACTACTCCCTGTTATCAATGTTTCAGCAGGACTACTCCCTGTTATCAATGTTTCAGTAGAACTACTCCCTGTTATCCATGTTTCAGCAGGACTACTCCCTCTATTCAACGTTTCAGCAGGACTACTCCCTGTTATCAATGTTTCAGCAGGACTACTCCCTCTATTCAATGTTTCAGCAGGACTACTCCCTGTTATCAATGTTTCAGTAGGACTACTCCCTGTTATCAATGTTTCAGTAGGACTACTCCCTGTTATCAATGTTTCAGCAGGACTACTCCCTGTTATCAATGTTTCAGCAGGACTACTCCCTGTTATCAATGTTTCAGTAGAACTACTCCCTGTTATCAATGTTTCAGCAGGACTACTCCCTGATCCCAATGTTTCAGCAGGACTACTCCCTCTATTCAATGTTTCAGTAGGACTACTCCCTGTTATCAATGTTTCAGTAGGACTACTCCCTGTTATCAATGTTTCAGCAGGACTACTCCCTCTAATCAATGTTTCAGTAGGACTACTCCCTGTTATCCATGTTTCAGCAGGACTACTCCCTCTATTCAACGTTTCAGCAGGACTACTCCCTGTTATCAATGTTTCAGCAGGACTACTCCCTCTATTCAATGTTTCAGCAGGACTACTCCCTGTTATCAATGTTTCAGTAGGACTACTCCCTGTTATCAATGTTTCAGTAGGACTACTCCCTGTTATCAATGTTTCAGCAGGACTACTCCCTCTTATCAATGTTTCAGCAGGACTACTCCCTGTTATCAATGTTTCAGTAGAACTACTCCCTGTTATCAATGTTTCAGCAGGACTACTCCCTGATCCCAATGTTTCAGCAGGACTACTCCCTCTATTCAATGTTTCAGTAGGACTACTCCCTGTTATCAATGTTTCAGTAGGACTACTCCCTGTTATCAATGTTTCAGCAGGACTACTCCCCGTTATCAATGTTTCAGTAGGACTACTCCCTGTTATCAATGTTTCAGCAGGACTACTCCCCGTTATCAATGTTTCAGTAGGACTACTCCCTGTTATCAATGTTTCAGCAGGACTACTCCCTCTATTCAATGTTTCAGTAGGCCTACTCCCTCTATTCAATGTTTCAGTAGGACTACTCCTTGTTATCAATGTTTCAGCAGGACTACTCCCTCTTATCAATGTTTCAGCAGGACTACTCCCTGATCCCAATGTTTCAGCAGGACTACTCCCTCTATTCAATGTTTCAGTAGGACTACTCCCTGTTATCAATGTTTCAGTAGGACTACTCCCTGTTATCAATGTTTCAGTAGGACTACTCCCTGTTATCAATGTTTCAGTAGGCCTACTCTCTCTATTCAATGTTTCAGCAGGACTACTCCCTGTTATCCATGTTTCAGCAGGACTACTCCCTCTATTCAATGTTTCAGCAGGACTACTCCCTGTTATCAATGTTTCAGTAGGACTACTCCCTCTTATCAATGTATCAGTAGGACTACTCCCTGTTATCAATGTTTCTGTAGGACTACTCCCTGTTATCAATGTTTCAGTACGACTACTCCCTCTTATCAATGTTTCAGTAGGACTACTCCCTGTTATCAATGTTTCAGCAGGACTACTCCCTGTTATCAATGTTTCAGTAGGACTACTCCCTCTATTCAATGTTTCAGTAGGACTACTGCCACGTATCAATGTTTCAGCAGGACTACTTGATAAGAGGGAGTAGTCCTACTGATACATTGATAAGAGGGAGCAATGCACGTTCATTTTGATTCTGGTGAGGAGCAACCCATGATCCTTTAGTTCGACACACACAACAACAACAAAAATCTACAAAATTCCACCTTTAGTTCCACCTCACAGTTTCCACAGCACCCAACACTTTCTTTTGGCAACATCAAACGAATCTCTCAGGTATATCTTCTTATCCTCAAACCGCACACCCTACTACAAACTGTGAAGTATTTGTGCAGTAGGCTTACAAGACTGTTTTTGGGGGAAACGTGTCATTCAGTACAACCCGTTCCGCAACGTATCAAACGTTCAAGCGACCTGAACGCACCTCTTCATAAGACGCTCATCTTTGCTAGCACCGTCATATTCAAACTTGGTATCCGCTTCCACCATTCCTTCCACCACGCCATCGAAGTCACGTCTGCCATGCAGAAAGCTCCTAGGATGGTTCTAATGATAAACGTATCCTCTACGGGATCGGTGGGGCTGCATAAGTGTTGCTCTCCACTTTCTGGAGGATCGAGTTTTGAAATCAGTGGAATTAGAGTATGATAGCTAAAGAGAAAACACCGGTCTCCGGATTACATCTTCAAACTAAGGGCAACCGTGGCACGGCATTCCTGACAGGGAGACGTGTCCATCATGATGATGATGTATACAGGTAAGATAGTCTAGCGTTAGCTAGCTACATTTTCATGTATTACACGTTTTCTAATTTTGACAGGAAGTGGTTTCATTTCAAGCTAAAGTGTACTGTTAGCTAGCTAGCTAACGTTAGCAGGCTGGCTCCCTAGCTGATGTTATCATTCATTCCCCAGGGCCATTTTCTGTTCTAGTTTAGAGCATAATGTTAGCTAGCTAACGTTAGCAGGCTGGCTCCCTAGCTGATGTTATCATTCGTTTCCCAGGGCCGTTTGCTGTTCTAGTTAGCTAGCATTGAACCTGGTTGGTTAGCCCCCACTACCGTGGCATTGTTGGCACTGTTCATTGTTGTTTAACTAGCTAATGTTAGCTGGCTGGCTCGTTAGCGAACGTTATGTGAACTTACACTTTGTTTACCTAGTTTTATCCAATGTCAAAAACACCATTTCAAATTTTGCTACATAAGATCGAGTCCAGGTGATGAGTCACATATGTGATATTGGCAGAAAGCTTAAATTATTGTTAATCTAATTGCACTGTCCAATTTACAGTAGCTATTACATTGAAAAAAGACCATGCTACTGTTTGAGGAGAATGCTCAATTCTGAACTTAAAAATGTATTAATAAACCAATTAGGCACATTTGGGCAGTCTTGATACATTTTTTTTTTACAGAAATGCAATGGTTCATTTGATCAGTCTACAACTTTGCACGTAACCTGCTGCCATCTAGTGGGCAACATCTAAATTGGGGCCTGCTCTGGAATAATACATTATGGCCTTTCTCTTGCATTTCAAAGATGATGGTACAAAAAATACATATGTTTTTTCTCTGTATTATCTTTAACCACATCTAATGTGTTATATTCTCCTACATTAATTTCACATTTCCACAAACTTCAAAGTGTTTCCTTTGAAATGGTATCAAGAATATGCACAACCTTGCTTCAGGTCCTGAGCTACAAGCAGTTAGATTTGGGTATGTCATTTTAGGTGAAAATTGAAATGGGCGGATCCTTAAAGAAGGCCCAGTCTAGTCAAAAAGGTGATTTCCCGTGTTTTATATATATTTCCACACTATGAGGTTGGAATAAAACAATGCAATTGTGATAATGCCCTTTTAGTGTAAGAGCTGTTTGAAAATACCAACATTTCAGCCTGTTTCGGTGGGATGGAGTTTTGGCCTGCCTGGTGACATCGCCAGGTAAATTAGTTAATAGACCAATAAGAAAAAGAGTTCCAACCTCTCTGCCAATAACAGCTAGTTCCGTTTTCCCCTCCCCACTCAGACCACTCCCAGAGGGAGTTGCTCTTTGCTAACAAGTCATTTGTGGGTTTTATTATATATTTCTTTACAATTTTAATTTAAAAACAATCACAGTAAGGTACAGTACTTAATTATTACCGAGAAATTATTTGATATTGAGATAAAAATGTTTGCGTTGGAACTTTTATATGCTGACTGTTTAATCACTGGGGTTGCCTGGGGTTTAACCTTTATGTAAAGCTTTTTCATCAAACTGTCCTCATCCTCAAACAATTGCTTTCATGTTTGGTGAAGGGAGAGAGAGAGATTACATTTTACCAATTACATTTTGGATGGCAAAGTAAACGCTCAGTTTGGAATAATGGAATAACCACGTGAACGTAAATTGATTTGAGATGTGCGTAGCTGAGTTGAGCAAGCGAGAGAGGGTCGTCACTAGTTACCACAGCCATAAAGTCATAATCCGCGCCCATTTCTACAATTTATCTTCTTCAAATGTGATTTTAAATCTAACCACACTGCAAACCTTATGCCTAACACTAAATGAGGACCAAAAAGCTCATGTTTTTTTTCATACATTTTTACGAAATAGCCCATTTTGACTTTGTAGCTGTGGTAACTAGTGGAAACCGAGAGCGCAAACGAACGAAAAGAGAGAGAGAGAGAGAGGAACCATAGTTGGGTGAGCATCTATTTATCCTCCGAGGAATGTCTGAAATCTTCGAGGCGATGGGGACTGTTCTCCGGATTATTCTCTGCATGGATCATACTACGGGTTATTTCACTCTGTCGGTATCGGTATGATGAATGTAAAGTTGGATTACGGAAGTATGGAGAGGAGGAAGAGCCTGTTTACCTGGCTGGTACTCTTCACGATGCAGTTCAGCCGGAGTTCACAGCAAGTACTCAGAATAGGTAAATGAAATGAGCGGCATAGTCTAATACTAATAGTATATATAATATTGGTTTAATATACCTAATTTTAACTATCTGTAATAGTAGTATCTATTGTCTAAAGTGGTATCTGTCCACTAGCCTAGTATCTACTTCTATGGTTGGTATAGTCCACTGGTCACCAACCTTTTCTGACTGAACCAAGATCACTTTCTGAGTCCAAATACAAGGCGAGATCTACCGCTCAGATGTTTCTCTAACGTGACTTTAAAACGTAAGCCTATGCAACATAACCCAATTAATAACCGTTCTGTAGTAAGGAGGTTTGTGCAGTAGGCTATAGTCCCAATACATTTTCACTGCATATATGCTATGCCTGAATTGCCAATGTTGTTCTTCTCAGACCATTTAGAAATATATATATAAATATATAAAAGCACAGTGCATTCAGAAAGTATTCAGACCCCTTGACTTTTTACATTACAGCCATATTCTAAAATGGATTAAAAAAAGAACAAATTCTCATCAATCTACACATGATACCTCATAATGCCAAAGCAAAAACAGGTTTTGAGAAATTGTTGCTAATTTATACAATATTTAACTGAAATATCACATTTACAGAAGTATTCGGACCCTTTCCTCAGTACTTTGTTGAAGCACCTTTGGCAGCGATTACAGCCTTGAGTCTTCTTGGGTATGACGTTACAAGCTTGGCACACCTGTATTTGGGGAGTTTCTCCCATTCTTCTCTGCAGATCCTCTCAAGCTCTGTCAGGTTGGATGGGGAGCGTTGCTGCACAGCTATTTTCAGATCTCTCCAGAGATGTTCGATCGGGTTCAAGTCCGGGCTCTGGCTGGGCCACTCAAGGACATTCAGAGACTTGTCTCAAAGCCATTCCTGCGTTGTCTTGGCTGTGTGCTTATGGTTGTTGTCCTGTTGGAAGGTGAAACTTCACCCCAGTCTGAGGTCCTGAGCACTCTGGAGCAGGTTTTCATCAAGAATATCTCCGTACTTTTCTCTGTTCATTTTCCCTCGATTCTGACTAGTCTCCCAGTCCCTGCCGCTGAAAATCATCCCCACAGCATGATGCTGCCACCACCATGCTTCACCGTAGGGATGGTGCCAGGTTTCCTCCAGAGTTGACGCTTGGCATTCAGGCCAAAGAGTTCAATCTTGGTTTCATCAGACCAGAGATTCTTGTTTCTCATGGTCTGAGTCCTTTAGGTGCCTTTTGGCAAACTCCAAGTGGGCTGTCATGTGCCTTTTACTGAGGAGTTGCTTCCTTCTGGCCACTCTACCATAAAGGCCTGATTGGTGGAGTGCTGCAGAGATGGTTGTCCTTCTGGAAGGTTCTCCCATCTCCACAGAGATGACCATCGGGCTCTTCGTCACCTCCCTGACCATGGCCCTTCTCCCGATTGCTTAGTTTTGCCGGTCGGTCAGCTCTAGGAAGAGTCTTGGTGGTTCCAAATTTCTTTCATTTAAGAATAATGGAGGCCCCTGTGTTCTTGGGGACCTTCAATTCTGCAGAAATATTTTGGTACCCTTCCCCAGATCTGTGCCTCGACACAATCCTGTCTCAGAGCTCTAAGGACAATTCCTTCGACCTCATGGCTTGGTTTTTGCTCTGACATGCACTGTCAACTGTGGGACCTAATATAGGCAGGTGTTTCCAAATCATGTCCAATCAATTGAATTTACCACAGATGGACTCCAATCAAGTTGTAGAAACATCTCAAGGATGATCAATGGAAACAGGATGCACCTGAGCTCAATGTAGAGTCTCATAGCAAAGGGTCTGAATACCTAGGTAAATAAGGTATTTCAGTTTTTTTATTTTTAATACATTTTGTAACATTTCTAAACTTGTTTATGCTTTGTAATTATGGGGTATTGTGATGTCATTATGGGGTATTGTGATGTCATTATGGGGTATTGTGTATAGATAGATAAGGATTAAAAAAATACATTTTAGAATAAGGCTTTCACGTAACTAAATGTGGAAAAAGTCAAGAGGTCTGAATACTTTCCCGAATACGTTATGTGCAGAGCCTTCAGAAAGCATTCATACCCCTTGACTTATCCCACATTTTGTTGTGTTACAGCCTGAATTCCAAATGGATGAAAAATATGTATTCTTACCCATCTACACACAATACCCCATAATGACATCACAATACCCCATAATGACATCACAATACCCCATAATGACATCACAATACCCCATAATGCCAATTGTATAGATTGATGAGGATTTTTTAATTTTATTTAATCAATTTTAAAATAAAATTCCACAAAATGTGGAATTAGTAAAGGGATCTGAATACTTTCCGACTGTATTTGGTTGATTTTGCAAATACGGGCACTTTTGCATGTTAAATGTTTTCGAAAAAGAAAAATCATTTTCAAGAGGTTTCAATCTGAATATTTTCTTCACTCTTGTCTGGAAACAAGATTTAATAGTGGCTGAGACCAAACTATTTAAGAATATAAAGATTTTTATCGGTTTCCCCAAATACCTGAGGGGGAATGTCCTTACCACCATGTCATAAAATGGGATAATTTTAGTTGATAAAGAAATTAAAGAAATTGTGCCTAAGATTATTTTATATAACATTTCACATTCATTTTATTTTTTTAAGTTGTCTTAATTATATGTATTCATCATTGTCTAAATGTCCATATATGCCTTGATGATAATCAGAAACATGTATTTACCACATCAAAATCTTAATTCCTAAAATAATGTAAAATATTACCTTAAGAACAAGCATATCAGGTTCACATATGGAGAAAACAATCATCAATATCAATTGTAATTTAATACACCTGTTGCCTGAAAATATGTACCGTGATGGTAATGACTTAGTGTGGTGGAAATGAAATAAAATGACATTAGATGAGACTAAATAAGGATGAGACTAGATGAGACTAGATAAGGATGATACTAGATAACGATGAGACTAGATAAGGATGAGATTAGATGAGACTAGATAACGATGAGACTAGTTAACGATGAGACTAGATGAGACTAGATAAGGATTGGACTAGATAAGGATGAGATTAGATGAGACTAGATAAGGATGATACTAGATAACGATGAGACTAGATAAGGATGAGACTAGATAAGGATGAGACTAGATAAGGATGAGATTAGATGAGACTAGATAACGATGAAACTAGATGAGACTAGATAAGGATGGGACTAGATAAGGATGAGATTAGATGAGACGAGATAAAACAACTGATGAAAAATACCATTAAACATTTGAATGCCACAGTTGTACATGTGTAATTCGATTGAAGATATAGAACAAATCATTTGTTCCAATCCATCCCAAAGGTGTTTGATGGGGTTGAGGTAAGGACTCTGTATGGACCTCACTTTGTGCACAGGGGCATTGTTATGCTGAAACAGGAAAGGGCCTTCCCCAAACTGTTGCCACAAAGTTGGAAGCACAGAATCATCTAGAATGTCATTGTATGCTGTAGCATTAAGATTTCCCTTCACTGGAACTAAGGGGCCCGAACCATGAAAAACAGCCCCATACTATTATTCCTACTCCACCAAACTTTACAGTTGGCACTATGCATTGGGGAGGGTAGCGTTCTCATGGCATCCACCAAACCCAGACTAGTCCATCGGACTGCCAGATGGTGAAGTGTGATTCATCACTCCAGAGAACGCATTTCCAGCGAGCTTTAGACCACTCCAGCCGACCCTTGGCATGGAGCATGGTGATCTTAGGCTTGTGTGTGGCTGCTCGTCCATGGAAACACATTTCATGAAGCTCCCGAACGAAGCCGTATTTTACTGACGTTGCTTCCAAAGGCAGTTTGGAACTCGGTAGTGAGTGTTGCAACCCGAGGACAGACAATTTGTACGCGCTACAGCACTCGGCGGTCCCGTTCTGTGAGCATGTGTGGCCTACCACTTTGCTGGCTGAGCCATTGTTGCTCCTAGACGTTTCCACTTCACAATAACAGCACTTACAGTTGACAGCTCTAGCAGGGCAGACATTTAACTGACTTGCTGGAAAAGTGGCATCATCTGAGGGTGCCACGTTGAACGTCACTGAGCTATTCAGTACGGGCCATTCTACTACCAATGTTTGTCTATGGAGACGTCAACAGTGAAGAGGCGACTCCTGGATGCTGGCCTTCTAGGCAGAGTTGCAAAGAAAAAGCCATATCTCCGACTGGCCAATGAGAAGTTTAAGATGGGCAAAAGAACACAGACACTGGCAGAGGAACTTTGCCTAGAAGGCCAGCATCCCGGAGTCGCGTCTTCACTGTTGATGTTGAGACTGGTGTTTTGCGGGTACTATTTAATGAAGCTGCCAGTTGAGGACTTGTGAGGCGTCTGTTTCTCAAACTAGACACTCTAATGTACTTGTCCTCTTGCTCAGTTGTGCACCGGAGTCTCCCACTCGTCTTTCTATTCTGGTTAGAGCCAGTTTGCGCTGTTCTGTGAAGGGAGTAGTACATAGCGTTGTATGAGATCTTCAGTTTCTTGGCAATTTCTCGCATGGAATAGCCTTAATTTCTCAGAACAAGAATAGACTGACGAGTTTCAGAAGAAAGTTCTTTGTTTCTGGCCATTTTGAGCCTGTAATCGAACCCATAAATGCTGATGCTCCAGATACTCAACTAGTCTAAAGAAGGCCAGTTTTATTGCTTCTTTAATCAGAACAACAGTTTTCAGCTGTGCTAACATAATTGCAAAAGAGTTTTCTAACGATCAGTTAGCCTTTTAAAATGATGAAGTTGGATTAGCTAACACAACGTGCCATTGGAACACAGGAGTGATGGTTACTGATAATGGGCCTCTGTAGATATTCCATAAAAAATCAGCCGTTTCCAGCTACAATAGTCATTTACAACATTAACAATGTCTACACTGTATTTCTGATCAATTTTATGTTATTTTAATGGACAAAAAACAATGTTTTTCTTTCAAAAACAAGGACATTTATAAGTGATCCCAAACTTTTTTAACGGTAGTGTGTCATATATAGATAGTACCAGTCAAAAGTCTGGCCTCGGCTACTGTATGGGTTTTCTACAACTTGAATGTATCGCTAACCTTCTGGAAACGTTTGTATGTTTGTGAAACTCAAACAAACTGTAGAATGGGGTGGAGGGAGAGAGAGCTTTGTGGATACAGTTACCTGCGGATGGATATTAGATAGAGAAAACCCTCAATGAAGGAATGAATGTTCTTGTTTATAGAGAAATGTCTTCATAGTCTGCACATACAGTAGGCTTGGGTGTTTTTTAGGGTCATTGTGGAAAGATCCAATAACCTTTGACCCCAATAACAATAGGTCGTGATAATATTATCTCAGCTTGAATATTACGGTCTGATCTTCTTTTACGTAAGTCCACCCTAAGGAATAAGGGACGCAGCCTCTATCCTTCATGGAGGATTGACCGTTTGATGGGTGATTCTGCTCTTTTACATCACACATCTCTGCCAAATGGCGCCTAGTTTTGGCTCCTGACCTTCAACGGTAACGTTTCTTCACGGTGAGTTAACAGGTAGCCTAGACTGCGGGATCCGGTTGGCCCCCGCCGATTGTTCTCCTGCGTCTGTCTGTTGCCCTCCTGTGGGCACGCGCCTCCGGTTGGCTAAATCACATGGGAGGTTTTTAATGATCGCCATCCCGTTAAGCTTCTTTACAACGAAAGGTCTGATTAGACTCTCCTCCACTCATCACTAGAAGAAAGAGAGATTGGACTGAAAGCTAGAAACAGAAATCCTTGCCTTGCACAGCCACGGTTTTTGTTAACAGGCGGGATGACGGTAATAGCTGCCAAATCTCCCAGAGTCAATTAACACTGGTGTTGAACTTTTTCCCCATGCAGTTTAAGCTACCAGCTCTATGCGGAGTGTTGCAATGCCGTTTCTCATCACAAAAGGGGCTGCTCCTTGTCATATGTTTCTATAGGCTATTTAGGCTATTCAGCCTATTTTGCATTGATAAACAAATATAATCTCTGGCACTGTTCAAACAGTAAACCAAACAACAAGATTCTCCCTGAAAATACATTTTGTTTAGCAGTAATAACTAGTGATTACAGGCTGTTGTTAAATGGTAGAACCTACTGTAATAACTAGTGATTACAGGCTGTTGTTAAATGGTAGAACCTACTGTAATAACTAGTGATTACAGGCTGTTGTGAAATGGTAGAACCTACTGTAATAACTAGTGATTACAGGCTGTTGTGAAATGGTAGAACCTACTGTAATAACTAGTAATTACAGGCTGTTGTGAAATGCTTGAACCTACTGTAATAACTAGTGATTACAGGCTGTTGTTAAATGGTAGAACCTACTGTAATAACTAGTGATTACAGGCTGTTGTTAAATGGTAGAACCTACTGTAATAACTAGTGATTACAGGCTGTTGTTAAATGGTAGAACCTACTGTAATAACTAGTGATTACAGGCTGTTGTTAAATGGTAGAACCTACTGTAATAACTAGTGATTACAGGCTGTTGTTAAATGGTAGAACCTACTGTAATAACTAGTGATTACAGGCTGTTGTTAAATGGTAGAACCTACTGTAATAACTAGTGATTACAGGCTATTGTTAAATGGTAGAACCTACTGTGGCCAGCTAGTTAGCCGCGTGCTTTTTTTCCATTCGTGACCAAAACATGACGACGTTCTATTTTTCAGTAGATATGGGAATGAATACACAACCAGGATATCAAACTGGGAGGATGTTTTAGGTTACACCGGCAAGTATAACAATATATATTTCTTATAAATCAGATTATTTATGCAGGAAGCTAAAAAGGCTAGCTAGCTATGTTTTTATCCAGGCTAAAGCCAGCTAGCCAGGCTGCCAGCTAGCTACTACTAGCAAGGGAAGGCGACTCTTACTTATTTTCACAAAATGAAAAGACAAAAAAATAAATAAAAAACGTTGCTATCGCCCCCTTGTGAATGGGAGTGGGACCGGCAAGAATATCAAGTCCCCTATTCCAAAACTCCCAGTCCGCCCACGTGCATGCAACGAAGTTAAGCTTGTAGTAACCTTTTATGCATGCAGCCAAAAGTCGTTAATTCTTACCGCACGCACGCACGCACACACACACAGTTAATTTGTTTTGAATGTGCATTAATCCAGGGGGCGCAACTTTGGTTTTAGGTGAAGGGGGGGGGGACATCATTTTTTATATTTTTTTTATCTAGTCGGATAAATCCTCCAAATAGCCTACCCGACCGCTCGGAGGCGTCTGCATGGTCCTAAAGCACATCGTTGCCTGTTTTGTATCATATTCCAATTATGAAACTAGTGGGGGGGGGGAGGGGGGGGACATGTCCCCCGTCCCCAGTGACAGTTGCGCACCTGCATTAATCTATTTAGCAAGCTGACTGAAACATATTGATGTACTGTATAGGCTATTATAAGATTGACTCTCTTTTCTCTCTCTGTCTCCTATCTCATATCTCCTATCTCTCTGTCTCCTATCTCCTGTCTCCTATCTCCTGTCTCCTATCTCCTGTCTCCTATCTCCTATCTCCTATCTCTCTGTCTCCTATCTCCTATCTCTCTGTCTCCTATCTCCTATCTCTCTGTCTCCTATCTCCTATCTCTTATCTCCTGTCTCCTATCTCCTTCAAGTTATTGATAAGACATCACTCGTTTTCACAGACATTAGATTGAACCTTCTGTACTATGTAAAGAACACACACACATACGGCTAATAGATTATTGATTGCTCCTCGTTATTTTATTTTTTTAAAGCAAAACTACTGCACACACACACACACCTCAGTGTGCTATGACACCACTTTATCAATCAGTGAGAGAGATGGATGCATTGAAGACAGGAAGGAGGGAGATGGGTAATTATCACACATAACACTCCTGTCATAGCCAGGTGTTAAAACTCCTGTCATAGCCAGCCTATGGAGAGGTGCTAAAACACATTCTGCCCTAGATTAGAACAGATTCCCAATGCAGGGATGACACTAGGAGATGAAGATGAAGATTAGTGTCTATTTAAAAGTAGAGACTCAGAGCTAGAAAATGGTATGTTATACACTACAGTTGAGGAACAATGGGAAAGTAATTCTGCTTTAAAAGTTGATAAACTTGTAACTCCACTGTTGAGAAAATGGTCCTTGAATATTTTTGGTACACCTACTGGAGAACTCTTCTTTGTCTACACCTATTCAGCATCATTCACACCCTCTTAAGGCTTAGCCCCTCCCATCTATTTAAGGATTCACATGTGAGGCCATGTGCTAAACAGAGTGAGTACGGTAGTGTATTAAACAGAGTGAGTACGGTAGTGTAGTAAACAGAGTGAGTACGGTAGTGTAGTAAACAGAGTGAGTACGGTAGTGTAGTAAACAACCAAAGATTTCAAGACTAAAAGTGGTGAAAGTAGTAGCCCACAATAAGGAACAACTCCAGGTAAAAAATACACTTTATCTAGTCCTTGGCCTACATCCTAATCTGACTTTGGTGTAGATCATATTGTTCTTCACATTACTGTCTCTGGTAAACACACACTATATCAAATAAAATACAAGTTTATTTGTCACATGCACAGGATACTAGCAATATCAAAAATAAAAAAGATGTGGCTGGGGAGGGGTTAGAGCGTTTCTTTCACATGACCCCTCAATTTAGACAAGTGTGCAAGAACCATCTAGTAATTATACAACATTAATCTGGACACTTTCTAATTTATTTATCTAGGCAAGTCAGTCTAATCCAGACAACGCTGGGCCAATTGTGCACCACCCAATCACAGCCAGATGTGATGCAGCCTGGATTTGAACCAGGGACTGCAGTGACGCCTCTTGGCTTAGACCGCTGCGCCACTCGGGAGCCCACATATGGTGGATGGGTCACAAGTGGATGGGTCACTATTGTCTAGACATGTACACATGTTCATGAAATACAATAGATGGCCGTAATCACCCACAGACACACCTGGCTAACTTGATGGGTCTTGTAATCATTTGGCGAAGTAGAGTCTAGATAGCTAGCTATACAATGAATCTAATGGTGCTTTCAAGACAGGGAACTTAGAAAAACACGAGGTCAAATGATGAGGTCCATGATCTTCAGGTCGGAAAGTTGGAGTTGGATGACCTTTCAAAAGATTTTTCTCTGTCTTTCCTCCGTTTTTTCCCCCCCAGAGTTCCCAGTTGAACGTGGCAATAATCCCAACCCATACTGATTGCCATAGTTAGCTACCATGCATGAATCTGCAGGTAGCTATAGTCAACCAACTAGCAATGCAAATGGGTTTCTGACATACAAATAATATTACTACACAGATCCTGCTAGCGAGCCAGCCAGCCAGCTAACGTAACAGAACGCTTTATCTTGCAATGAAAACAACTTTCTGACAATTAGAAACGTATATCTGAAAATGCAGCTAGCTAGCCTCTTACCCATATACATGGATGGACGCTTCTCCCTCTGTGTCACGGATGCCATGGTTGCCCTTAGTTTGATGATGTAATCCAGAGACAGGTGTTTTATACAACAGTCTTCTGTGTCTTCTCTTTTCAACTCCCTCCGCATATTTGCAATCAAACGGCAGAATTTTCTCCATCTCCTTAGCTATCATACTCTGCTTCCAACAGGCTTCCACCACTGGCTTAAAAATTCTGTCGACTTCTTTCGTGACAACAACACTGTTGATTGCCGTTTCTTCGCCATCACTGTCATCAGAAGACTCAACAATGGCTGGTTCAATTCAAATGTTTTTACCTAAATCAGGGATTTCCTCATTGTCTGATACATTTTTTCAGCATGGCATGATCGCCCTCCAGAAACACTTTTGCAGTTCTTCATGATACACTGTATATACAAAGTATGTGGACACCCCTTAAAATTAGTGGATTTGGTTATTTCGGCCACACCAGTTGCTGACAGGTGTATAAAAACGAGCACACCGCCATGCAATCTCCATAGACAAACATTGGCAGTAGAATGGCCTTACTGAAGGCCCTGCTAGAGCTGCCCCGGTCAACTGTAAGTGCTGTTATTGTGAGGTGGAAACGTCTAGGAGTAGGAACGGCTCAGCATCTTAGTGGTAGGACATACGAGCTCACAGAACGTTACGGCCACATGCTGAAGCGTGTAGCACGTAAAAATACGTCTGTTCTCGGTTGCAACACACACTACCGAGTTCCAAACTGTCTCTGGAAGCAACGTCAGCATAATAACTGTTTGTCGGGAGCTTCATGAAATGGGTTTCCGTGGCCGAGCAGCCGCACACAAGCCTAAGAACACCATGTGCAATGCCAAGCGTGGGCTGGAGTGGTGTAAAGCTTGCTCCCATTGGACTCTGGAGCAGTGGAAACACATTCTCTGGAGTGATGAATCACGCTTCACCATCTGGCAGTCTGACGGACTAATCTGGGTTTGGCAAATGGCAAGTACAAGTGTCAAGTCTAAATGTGCAGTGAAGGCAAATTTAAAGTGCAAGGAGGCATGCAACTGAAATGCAGGGATAGCAGCAATGAGGTTACCGAGGTAGACATGTACAACTGAACAATGTCCTTAATCAGGCTTTGCAAAGCCAAAGTCCAGTAGTACCATGAAGAGTGCAAAGAGAGTAGTGCAACAAGGTCCCTGAGAGACAGTACTAAGATGTGGGCAGGTGAATATGGCTAGTGCCGTGTCACAGAGTTCAGCAGGGTTACAGTAGCTGGAAAGAAACTGTTCTTGAGCATGCTAGTGCGGGAACATAGAGACCTGTACCGCCTGCCTGATGGTAGGAGGGCAAACCGTTTGTGGCATGGATGCGAAGGGTCCCTGATGATGCCGCTTGCGCTGGAGGTCTACGATGGCAGGGAGTTGGGCACCAGTGATGTGCTGGGCGGTTTTCACCACCCGTTGCAGGGCCTTCCGGTCGGCCAAAGAGCATCCGCCAAACCACACTGGCGCAGTTAGTCAGAATGCTCTTGACCGTGCAGTGGTAAAAGTTAACCAGGATCTTGGGAGACAGGTGGGCCTTCTTCAGCCTCCTCAAAAAGTACAGGCACTACTGTGCCTTTTTGACCAGGGTTGAGGGTCCAGGAGAGGTCCTCGGAGATGTAGACACTCAGGAATTTGAAGCTGGGCACACACTCCTCCTCTGTGCCATCAATGAGAACTGGGGCGTGGCTGCAGCTTTTAGACTTCTTGTAATCCACAATAAGCTCCTTGGTTTTCTTTGCATTGAGGGCCAAGTTGTTGTCAGCGCACCATGCAGCCAGGTGCTTGACCTCCTCCCTGTAGGCTGACTCGTCATTGCCACTGATCAGGCCTACCGCAGCGGTGTCGTCTGCGAACTTGATGATGGTGTTGGAACCGTGTACATGAACTCAGTCGTAGGTGAAGAGGGAGTACAGGAGGGGGCTCAACACGCAGCCCTGTGGAACACCGGTGTTCAGGGTTGAGGAGGTGAAGTTGTCTAAACCTGACAGACTGGGGTCTGTTGGAGAGGAAGTCCAAAGTCCAGTTACAGAGCGAGGGGCTGATCCCTAGGTCATGGAGTTTGGTGACCAGCCTAGAGGGAATGACCGTATTGAATGCTGAGCTAAAGAGCATTCTCACATAGGTGTTGGGTTTGTTCAGGTGGGTCAGGGCAGAGTGTAAAGCTGTGGAGATGGCGTCCTCTGTAGACCTGTTTGGTCGGTAGGCAAACTGGTGGGGATCCAGTGTTGGAGGGAGGCAGGACTTAAGGTATGCCAAAACCAGGCTTTGGAAACACTTCATGATCGTGGGGGTGAGCGCAACAGGTCGGAAGTCATTCAGGCTTGATGCGGTCTTAAAGCACTGTTGTGGTCATGTTGTGTGGTCATAATACGGTCATACACAACAACCCTAGGAGGGACTTCCAATTTCATTGGCTGATCCCTCCTGATGACCCTGTTGGAGTCATGTCCAACCGGATCATCAGGAGGGATCAGCCAATCGTGAAGAAGATAATTGACTACTTCAGAATGGAGATGGCCTCAATGACGCTGCCCATGTGCTCAGAGGCCATAATTGAATGGATATAAGATTGCGACCTCTTTCCACCTCTGTGGAGAAAGAAGATCTCCCAAAAGTGTGCACTTGTTCACTTCCATTGATTTAAAAGGAAATCACTGGTTTAAGAAATGGTGGAAACTCCCTCAAACCCATGCATCCACCAATCCAGTGCTTTTAGGTTGGTGTACACTTCAGGGATTATTGGGATGCCCCCAATGAGTAGATTAGAACAGAATGAGAGGGTTAAGAGGTGATTGTTGATTGAATGAGACGGGTAATAGGTGCCTCTGAAATTGAATCCATTTCACAGTGAATAAATGGGTGATTCTCCCCAGACACAGATGGAGACTTGTTTGGGAGTATGTAGAGACCGAGTGGGGTTAATAGATGTCACCAAGTTTCAGAAGTACGCTCCTGTTGAGAGTGAATCACAGTGTAAAATCATTTTCACCTCTGAGACTGAATGGCGTATGATTCTGGAAGTTCGTCAATCAGACTGTTCTAGAATTTTCTACTATCAGACTATTCTAGAACAGCTATTGAGGTACGTTTCTAGAAGAGTCTTAGGAACATTCTACAACAGTGTGATTGGGGAGCATTCTAGAACACTGAGGAACATTCTAGAACAGTCAGATGGTTATACTTTTACACTCATAATTTCCTGCTGCTACTCTGTTCTTTATTTTATTCTTACTATTATCTACCCTGATGCCTAGTCACTTTACCCTGCCTTCATGTACATATCTACCTCAAATAACTTATTATTATCTATCCTGATGCCTAGTCACTTTACCCTGCCTTCATGTACATATCTACCTCAAATACCTTATTATTATCTACCTCAAATACCGTATTATTATCCATCCTGATGCCTAGTCCCTTTACCCTGCCTTCTAATCCATCCTGATGCCTAGTCCCTTTACCCTGCCTTCTTATCCATCCTGATGCCTAGTCCCTTTACCCTGCCTTCTTGTACATATCTACCTCAAATACCTTATTATTATCTATCCTGATGCCTAGTCACTTTACCCTGCCTTCATGGATATATCTACCTCAAATACCTTATTATTATCTATCCTGATGGCTAGTCACTTTACCCTGCCTTTATGTACATATCTACCTCAAATACCTTATTATTATCTATCCTGATGCCTAGTCACTTTACCCTGCCTTCATGTACATATCTACCTCAAGTACCTTATTATTATCCATCCTGATGCCTAGTCCCTTTACCCTGCCTTCATGGACATATCTACCTCAAGTACCATGTACCTCTGCACATTGTTCTGGTACTCCCTTTAAACTTTTAGAGGTTACAACCGTTAAGAGATGAATGACTATGATAGTAGATAACAGAGGATGGATCAACCACATTGTAGTTACTCCACAATACTAACATAAAAGAAGGAAGCCTGTACAGAATAAAAAATATTCCAAAACATGCCTCCTGTTTGCAACAAGGCACTAAAGTAATACTGCAAAGAAATTACATGTTTGTCCTGAATATAAAGTGTTGCGTAAAGACAGACAGACAGACAGACAGACAGACAGACAGACAGACAGACAGACAGACAGACAGACAGAGACAGACAGACAGACAGACAGACAGACAGACAGACAGACAGACAGACAGACAGACAGACAGACAGACAGACAGACAGACAGACAGAGGTACATTCTACACCTGCATTGCTTTCTGTTTGGGGTTTTTTAGGCTGGGTTTCTGTACAGCACTTTGAGATATCAGCTGATGTACGAAGGGCTATATAAATCAATGTGATTTGATTTTGAGGTCGATAGCAGAGTTTCCCAAAATCTAGGCCTTAAAGGGTAATCAACTAATCATCTAGCGTTGATTATTTGAATCAGCTGTGTAGTGCTAGGGAAAACCCCAAAATGTGCACCTCTTTAGGTCCTAAGGACAGAGTTTGGGAAACGCTGATATACAGAATCATGATTCCCCCCCCCCCCGGATATTAAAAATAGATTTTTAAACCTAAGTACTGCTGTGCGAGAGGCTGCCATTCTATTACTGCTGCTGCTGAGGGGCCGGTGAGATGTGAGCGAGCAGACACAGGACCCAGAACGCGGCTATAGCAGAGGTTAGCTAACTTGTAGCAACCACAATGTCATTTATCATCCCGTATGACAATAGAGAAGCTAGCTAGCCAGCTATAGTGTATATAGTTCATTCCCGAGGCTACGTGATGCACTTTCTCCCCATTTCAGATAAAACAACAGCCTCCCTGTAGTCTAATCCTCATTAGATTCTGTAATTTTATTCCATCTTGCATTGCATTAGTGAGCTCTCCCTCCATTTGCTACACGTTGATCCTCTTCGCCACTTTGATTGGCCAACAAAAACAACAAGCTACACGTGAAGGCTACCGTTTGGCTGCCGGGCTTTTTATGGGGCGCGCACGTCATAAAAACTACATTGAAAAGTGTGTTTTTATTAAATTAATAATTTGAAATGTCATGGTGTATCTTTGTGTGTGTAAAAAAAAAAAAAAAAAAAAACGGATTTTTTTTAATTTAGAAAAAGCCTTTTCAGTGTATGCTTATACATTTTTGTTGTGTAAAACAAGAGAGAGAGAGAGTGATTCAGCCAAGTACATATTACAACAATTATCGTAAAGATCCCTGTGTGTCTGTCTGGTGTGAAATGGGTTTTGGAACATTCCAAAGACAGGGCAGGGTTTGACTAGCAGATGCCAGATCTAATTTTGTTCTCTTCAGCTTCCTAAGAAAGGAGACAGACAGACAGAGAAAGAGACAGAGAGAGAAGGAGTGAAATTGATGGTCTCATGTGGGGCAAAAATCTGGTGCACTCAATTCAATTATCCTTTAGCCTGATGTGCCCTCTATCCTCTCTCTCCTTTAGCCTGATGTGCCCTCTATCCTCTCTCTCACTCTCTCTCTGTCTCTCTCTCTCCTTTAGCCTGATGTGCCCTCTATCCTCTCTCTCCTTTAGCCTGATGTGCCCTCTATCCTCTCTCTCCTTTAGCCTGATGTTCCCTCTATCCTCTCTCTCCTTTAGCCTGATGTGCCCTCTATCCTCTCTCTCCTTTAGCCTGATGTGCCCTCTATCCTCTCTCTCCTTTAGCCTGATGTGCCCTCTATCCTCTCTCTCCTTTAGCCTGATGTGCCCTCTATCCTCTCTCTCCTTTAGCCTGATGTTCCCTCTATCCTCTCTCTCCTTTAGCCTGATGTGCCCTCTATCCTCTCTCTCCTTTAGCCTGATGTTCCCTCTATCCTCTCTCTCCTTTAGTCTGATGTTCCCTCTATCCTCTCTCTCCTTTAGCCTGATGTTCCCTCTATCCTCTCTCTCCTTTAGCCTGATGTGCCCTCTATCCTCTCTCTCCTTTAGCCTGATGTGCCCTCTATCCTCTCTCTCCTTTAGCCTGATGTGCCCTCTATCCTCTCTCTCCTTTAGCCTGATGTGCCCTCTATCCTCTCTCTCCTTTAGCCTGATGTGCCCTCTATCCTCTCTCTCCTTTAGCCTGATGTGCCCTCCATCCTCTCTCTCCTTTAGCCTGATGTGCCCTCTATCCTCTCTCTCCTTTAGCCTGATGTGCCCTCTATCCTCTCTCTCCTTTAGCCTGATGTGCCCTCTATCCTCTCTCTCCTTTAGCCTGATGTGCCCTCTATCCTCTCTCTCCTTTAGCCTGATGTGCCCTCTATCCTCTCTCTCCTTTAGCCTGATGTGCCCTCTATCCTCTCTCTCCTTTAGCCTGATGTGCCCTCTATCCTCTCTCTCCTTTAGCCTGATGTGCCCTCTATCCTCTCTCTCCTTTAGCCTGATGTGCCCTCTATCCTCGCTCTCCTTTAGCCTGATGTTCCCTCTATCCTCTCTCTCCTTTAGCCTGATGTGCCCTCTATCCTCTCTCTCCTTTAGCCTGATGTGCCCTCTATCCTCTCTCTCCTTTAGCCTGATGTTCCCTCTATCCTCTCTCTCCTTTAGCCTGATGTGCCCTCTATCCTCTCTCTCCTTTAGCCTGATGTGCCCTCTATCCTCTCTCTCCTTTAGCCTGA
>NW_024058774.1:271978-309732 GCF_016432855.1 Salvelinus namaycush
ATTCTATACAACGACCATCTCCTTACTTCCATCTCTCCCTGCTTCCATCTCTCCTTACTTCCATCTCTCCCTGCTTCCATCTCTCCTTACTTCCATCTCTCCCTGCTTCCATCTCTCCCTGCCTCCATCTCTCCCTGCCTCCATCTCTCCCTGCCTCCATCTCTCCCTGCCTCCATCTCTCCCTGCCTCCATCTCTCCCTGCCTCCATCTCTCCCTGCTTCCATCTCTCCCTGCTTCCCTCTCCTTACTTCCATCTCTCCCTGCTTCCATCTCTCCCTGCCTCCATCTCTCCCTGCCTCCATCTCTCCCTGCCTCCATCTCTCCCTGCCCCCATCTCTCCCTGCCTCCATCTCTCCCTGCTTCCATCTCTCCCTGCTTCCCTCTCCTTACTTCCATCTCTCCCTGCTTCCCTCTCCTTACTTCCATCTCTCCCTGCTTCCATCTCTCCCTGCCTCCATCTCTCCCTGCCTCCATCTCTCCCTGCCTCCATCTCTCCCTGCCTCCATCTCTCCCTGCCTCCATCTCTTCCTGCCTCCATCTCTCCCTGCCTCCATCTCTCCCTGCCTCCATCTCTCCCTCCTTCCATCTCTCCATCCCTCCATCTCTCTCATTCTCCCTAATTCCTCCCTCCCTCCATCTCTCCCTTCCTTCTGCCCTCATCCCTCCCTCCATCTCATCCCTCCTTCCTTCCTCCCTCTATCTCTCCCTCTCTCCAGCTCTTCCTCCCTCATTCTCGTTGAACCTCATCCCTCCATCCATCTCTCCCTCCATATCTTCCTCCCTCCATCCCCCTCTCTCTCTCCATAGGGCCCTGGTCAAAGTAAAGTAATGCACTATATAGAGAATAGAGAAGGTGGATCAGTTTTACAGGAACATGATAGAATCAGGTTGCACTGTATTAAATCATGGTTGTTAAATGTGCTCCGATAATGTATTGTAGATAATGTATTGTAGATAATGTATTGTAGATAAAGTATTGTAGATAATGTATTGTAGATAAAGTATTGTAGATAAAGTATTGTAGATCATGTATTGTAGATAATGTATTGTAGATCATGTATTGTAGATAATGTATTGTAGATCATGTATTGTAGATCATGTATTGTAGATAATGTATTGTAGATCATGTATTATAGATCATGTATTGTAGATAATATATTGTAGATCATGTATTATAGATCATGTATTGTAGATAATATATTGTAGATCATGTATTATATATCATGTATTGTAGATAAAGTATTGTAGATAAAGTATTGTAGATCATGTATTATAGATAATGTATTGTAGATAAAGTATTGTAGATAAAGTATTGTAGATCATGTATTGTAGATAATGTATTGTAGATAAAGTATTGTAGATCATGTATTGTAGATAAAGTATTGTAGATAAAGTATTGTAGATAAAGTATTGTAGATAAAGTATTGTAGATCATGTATTGTAGATAATGTATTGTAGATAAAGTATTGTAGATAAAGTATTGTAGATAAAGTATTGTAGATCATGTATTGTAGATAAAGTATTGTAGATCATGTATTATAGATCATGTATTGTAGATAATATATTGTAGATCATGTATTATATATCATGTATTGTAGATAAAGTATTGTAGATCATGTATTGTAGATAATGTATTGTAGATAATGTATTGTAGATAAAGTATTGTAGATCATGTAGCGAAATCATTCCATTCTCAATGTACTTTTCCTCCTGTGACTGGGTCAGGTTTGCTGTTGAATCTAACCATTCATTAATAACATGGTAAAATAATCACCCATTGCACAAAGCCATGCATTTTACATAAACCAATCTGCATCCCAAAAAAGCACCCTATTCCCTAGGTAGTGCACTACATTTCCCATAGGGCTCTGATCAGAGGTAGTGCACTACTTTTCCCATAGGGCTCTGGTCGAAGGTAGTGCACTACATTTCCCATAGGGCTCTGGTCAGAGGTAGTGCACTACTTTTCCCATAGGGCTCTGGTCGAAGGTAGTGCACTACTTTTCCCATAGGGCTCTGGTCGAAGGTAGTGCACTACTTTTCCCATAGGGCTCTGGTCGAAGGTAGTGCACTACTTTTCTCATAGGGCTCTGGTCGAAGGTAGTGCACTACTTTTCCCATAGGGCTCTGGTCGAAGGTAGTGCACTACTTTTCCCATAGGGCTCTGGTCGAAGGTAGTGCACTACTTTTCCCATAGGGCTCTGGTCGGAGGTAGTGCACTACTTTTCCCATAGGGCTCTGGTCGAAGGTAGTGCACTACTTTTCCCATAGGGCTCTGGTCGAAGGTCGTGCACTACTTTTCCCATAGGGCTCTGGTCGAAGGTCGTGCACTATAGGGAATAATTTGGGACATAGGCATGTATTTTACATAAACCATTATTCATAAACCATTATTCATAAACCATAATTCATTAGATAAGGCATGTTTTGTTTCCAACTGGTTTTTCACAAATAACGAAATAATTGCTTTCTGGCTTCGTTGCATAATTAACTGTCTCCATCCCCTGCTAATTTGTTCATTCCTTCTCATCAGTTCATTTTTCTCTCTTTACCTTCTTCTTTTCTTCCCTCTGTTATTTATTTTTTAAATCTCTAACTCAAGTGATGGCTTTGTTTCTATGTATTTATTTATTACGGGTGAACTATTTCACTATCTCTCTTTTTCCCTCTACCGCCATCTCCCCCCTCTCTCCCTCTCCCCTCTCTTCCTCTCCCCTTCTCCCCTTCTCCCCTCTCTCCCTCTCCCCTCTCTCCCCTTCTCCCCTCTCTCCCCCTCTCTCTCCCTCTCCCCTTCACCCCCCTCTCCCCTTCTCCCCTCTCTCCCCTTCTCCTTCATTTTCTCCCTCCAGGTGGTATCTTTGAGACTCGTGAGAGTGAGTTGGTGAGTGTAGAGGAGTTGGCCTTTAAGTTTGCAGTGAGCAACATCAACAGGAACCGGACCTTAATGCCCAACACCACTCTGACCTACGACATCCAGAGGATCAACCTCTTCGACAGCTTCGAGGGCTCCAGGAGAGGTAACACCGGGGGGGATGCAATAGTTGTACAGCAGATTAATATTCAGCCAATTCTAAATGCGCCCAAAACCACCACTGCTTTGTCTTTATTTTCTCTTTTTTCTTTTTCATCCCCTCTCCTTCCCTCTCCTTTCCTTCCTTCCCTCTCCTTTCCTTCCTTCCCTCTACTTTCCTTCCTTCCCTCTACTTTCCTTCCTTCCCTCTCCTTTCCTTCCTTCCCTCTCCTTTCCTTCCTTCCCTCTCCTTTCCTTCCTTCCCTCTCCTTTCCTTCCTTCCCTCTCCTTTCCTTCCTTCCCTCTCCTTTCCTTCCTCCCCTCTACTTTCCTTCCTTCCCTCTCCTTTCCTTCCTTCCCTCTCCTCTCCTTTCCTTCCCTCTCCTTTCTTCCCCTCTCCTCTCCTTCCCTCTCCTTTCCTCCCCTCCCCTCTCCTTTCCCTCCCCTCTCCTTTCCTCCCCTCTCCTTTCCTTCCCTCCCATCACCTCCTCTCTTCTCCTCTCTCCCCACTCCTCTCATCCCCTCACCTCTCCTCCCCCTCTCTTCTCCTCATTCTCCTCCTTTCCTCCCACCTCCCCTCACCCCACTCCTCTCATCCCCTCCCTCCCCCTCTCTTCTCCTCATTCTCCTCCTTTCCTCCCGCCTCACCCCACTCCTCTCATCCCCTCCCCCCTCCCCCCTCACCTCTCCTCCCCCTCTCCTCTCCTCTCCTCATTCTCCTCCTCTCCTCCCCTCACCCCACTCCTCTCCTCCCCTCACCCCCCTCCCCTCCTCACCCCACTCCCATCTCCTCTCCCCAGTGTGTGACCAGTTGGCTCTGGGTGTATCTGCAGTGTTTGGTCCGTCCCACAGCTCCTCAGTCAGTGCTGTCCAGTCCATCTGTAACGCCCTGGAGGTGAGAGAACATCACATTACATCACATTTACATTCATATACTTATTAAACTGATGTTTTTACAGATGTACTTATTATACTGATGTTTTTACATGCTGTTTTTACGTGCTTCTACACCTGCATTGCTTGCTGTTTGGGGTTTTAGGCTGGGTTTCTGTACAGCACTTTGAGATATCAGCTGATGTAAGAAGGGCTATATAAATAAATTTGATTTTATTTACATTCATATACTTATTATACTGGTGTTTTTACAGACGTACTTATTATACCGATGTTTTTACAGACGTACTTATTATACCGATGTTTTTACATTCATATACTTATTATACTGGTGTTTTTACATATGTACTTATTATACCGATGTTTTTACAGATGTACTTATTATACTGGTGTTTTTACATTCATATACTTATTATACTGGTGTTTTTACATATGTACTTATTATACCGATGTTTTTACAGATGTACTTATTATACTGGTGTTTTTACAGACGTACTTATTATACTGGTGTTTTTACAGACGTACTTATTATACCGATGTTTTTACAGATGTACTTATTATACTGGTGTTTTTACATATGTACTTATTATACCGATGTTTTTACAGACGTACTTATTATACCGATGTTTTTACAGACGTACTTATTATACCGATGTTTTTACATTCATATACTTATTATACCGATGTTTTTACAGACGTACTTATTATACTGGTGTTTTTACATTCATATACTTATTATACCGATGTTTTTTACAGACGTACTTATTATACCGATGTTTTTACAGACGTACTTATTATACTGGTGTTTTTACAGATGTACTTATTATACCGGTGTTTTTACAGATGTACTTATTATACTGGTGTTTTTACATTCATATACTTATTATACTGGTGTTTTTACAGATGTACTTATTATACCGGTGTTTTTACAGACGTACTTATTATACCGATGTTTTTACAGACGTACTTATTATACCGATGTTTTTACAGACGTACTTATTATACCGGTGTTTTTACAGACGTACTTATTATACCGATGTTTTTACAGACGTACTTATTATACTGGTGTTTTTACATTCATATACTTATTATACCGATGTTTTTACAGATGTACTTATTATACTGGTGTTTTTACAGACGTACTTATTATACCGATGTTTTTACAGACCTACTTATTATACCGATGTTTTTACAGATGTACTTATTATACCTGTGTTTTTACAGACGTACTTATTATACTGGTGTTTTTACAGACGTACTTATTATACCGGTGTTTTTACAGACGTACTTATTATACTGGTGTTTTTACATTCATATACTTATTATACCGATGTTTTTACAGACGTACTTATTATACCGATGTTTTTACAGACGTACTTATTATACCGGTGTTTTTACAGACGTACTTATTATACTGGTGTTTTTACAGATGTACTTATTATACTGGTGTTTTTACAGATGTACTTATTATACCGGTGTTTTTACAGACGTACTTATTATACCGGTGTTTTTACAGACGTACTTATTATACCGGTGTTTTTACAGATGTACTTATTATACCGGTGTTTTTACAGACGTACTTATTATACCGGTGTTTTTACAGACGTACTTATTATACCGGTGTTTTTACAGACGTACTTATTATACCGGTGTTTTTACAGACGTACTTATTATACCGGTGTTTTTACAGACGTACTTATTATACCGATGTTTTTACAGACGTACTTATTATACCGATGTTTTTACAGACGTACTTATTATACCGGTGTTTTTACAGACGTACTTATTATACTGGTGTTTTTACAGATGTACTTATTATACCGGTGTTTTTACAGACGTACTTATTATACTGGTGTTTTTACAGACGTACTTATTATACCGGTGTTTTTACAGACGTACTTATTATACCGGTGTTTTTACAGACGTACTTATTATACCGGTGTTTTTACAGATGTACTTATTATACCGGTGTTTTTACAGATGTACTTATTATACCGATGTTTTTACAGACGTACTTATTATACCGATGTTTTTACAGATGTACTTATTATACCGATGTTTTTACATATGTACTTATTATACCGATGTTTTTACAGACGTACTTATTATACCGATGTTTTTACAGATGTACTTATTATACCGATGTTTTTACAGATGTACTTATTATACTGGTGTTTTTACAGATGTACTTATTATACCGATGTTTTTACAGACGTACTTATTATACTGGTGTTTTTACAGACGTACTTATTATACCGATGTTTTTACATTCATATACTTATTATACTGGTGTTTTTACATATGTACTTATTATACCGATGTTTTTACAGACGTACTTATTATACCGGTGTTTTTACAGACGTACTTATTATACTGGTGTTTTTACAGATGTAGTTATTATACCGATGTTTTTACAGATGTACTTATTATACTGGTGTTTTTACAGACGTACTTATTATACCGATGTTTTTACAGACGTACTTATTATACCGATGTTTTTACAGATGTACTTATTATACTGGTGTTTTTACAGATGTACTTATTATACCGATGTTTTTACATTCATATACTTATTATACTGGTGTTTTTACATATGTACTTATTATACCGATGTTTTTACAGACGTACTTATTATACTGGTGTTTTTACAGACGTACTTATTATACTGGTGTTTTTACAGAAGTACTTATTATACTGGTGTTTTTACAGACGTACTTATTATACTGGTGTTTTTACAGACGTACTTATTATACCGGTGTTTTTACATATGTACTTATTATACCGGTGTTTTTACATTCATATACTTATTATACTGGTGTTTTTACAGACGTACTTATTATACTGGTGTTTTTACATATGTACTTATTATACTGGTGTTTTTACAGACGTACTTATTATACTGGTGTTTTTACAGATGTACTTATTATACCGGTGTTTTTACAGACGTACTTATTATACCGGTGTTTTTACAGATGTACTTATTATACCAGTGTTTTTACATTCATATACTTATTATACTGGTGTTTTTACATATGTACTTATTATACCGATGTTTTTACAGATGTACTTATTATACCGATGTTTTTACATATGTACTTATTATACTGGTGTTTTTACATTCATATACTTATTATACCGGTGTTTTTACAGACGTACTTATTATACTGGTGTTTTTACAGACGTACTTATTATACCGATGTTTTTACATATGTACTTATTATACTGGTGTTTTTACAGACGTACTTATTATACCGATGTTTTTACAGACGTACTTATTATACCGTTGTTTTTACAGATGTACTTATTATACCGATGTTTTTACAGACGTACTTGTTATACCGATGTTTTTGATTGTTACAGATTATCCCGACCAACATCTATAAGTTGTGTTTACAACATTATGAGGTAGGGGAAGAAATAGAAATGAGAATACAATAAAACATTTTAAATTGTATTGTTCGTCCCGACTAAGGTCCCCCACATCCAGACGCGCTGGAAACACCCGTCAGTGGACAACAGAGACACATTTTACATCAATCTCTACCCAGAATACACTGCAATCTCCAGAGCCATACTGGACATAGTGACCTTCTTCAAGTGGAAGAGCCTAACAGTGGTCTACGAGGATAGCACAGGTAGGAACACACACACACACGCGCACAGACACACACACACACACACACACACACACACACACACGCGTGTACATTGCCATCTCCATACTGGACATAGTGACCTTCTTCAATGGGGGGGGGGGGTTTATACTCCTGTCTATAGTCCTGTCTATAATCCTGTCTATAATCCTGTCTATAGTCCTGTCTATAGTCCTGTCTATAATCCTGTCTATATTCCTGTCTATAGTCCTGTCTATAATCCTGTCTATAGTCCTGTCTATAGTCCTGTCTATAGTCCTGTCTATAGTCCTGTCTATAGTCCTGTCTATAATCCTGTCTATAGTCCTGTCTATAGTCCTGTCTATAGTCCTGTCTATAGTCCTGTCTATAACCATGTCTATAACCCTGTCTATAATCCTGTCTATAGTCCTGTCTATAGTCCTGTCTATAATCCTGTCTATAATCCTGTCTATAGTCCTGTCTATAGTCCTGTCTATAGTCCTGTCTATAGTCCTGTCTATAATCCTGTCTTCAGTCCTGTCTATAGTCCTGTCTATAGTCCTGTCTATAGTCCTGTCTATAATCCTGTCTTCAGTCCTGTCTATAATCCTGTCTATATTCCTGTCTATAACCATGTCTATATTCCTGTCTATAGTCCTGTCTATATTCCTGTCTATAGTCCTGTCTATAGTCCTGTCTATAGTCCTGTCTATAGTCCTGTCTATAATCCTGTCTATAATCCTGTCTTCAGTCCTGTCTATAACCATGTCTATATTCCTGTCTATAGTCCTGTCTATAATCCTGTCTATAGTCCTGTCTATAGTCCTGTCTATAATCCTGTCTATAATCCTGTCTATAGTCCTGTCTATAATCCTGTCTATAGTCCTGTCTATAGTCCTGTCTATAATCCTGTCTATAGTCCTGTCTATAGTCCTGTCTATAATCCTGTCTATAGTCCTGTCTATAATCCTGTCTATAGTCCTGTCTATAATCCTGTCTATAATCCTGTCTATAGTCCTGTCTATAATCCTGTCTATAGTCCTGTCTATAATCCTGTCTATAGTCCTGTCTATAGTCCTGTCTATAGTCCTGTCTATAATCCTGTCTATAATCCTGTCTATAGTCCTGTCTATAATCCTGTCTATAGTCCTGTCTATAGTCCTGTCTATAATCCTGTCTATAATCCTGTCTATAGTCCTGTCTATAGTCCTGTCTATAGTCCTGTCTATAATCCTGTCTATAGTCCTGTCTATAATCCTGTCTATAGTCCTGTCTATAGTCCTGTCTATAATCCTGTCTATAGTCCTGTCTATAATCCTGTCTATAGTCCTGTCTATAGTCCTGTCTATAGTCCTGTCTATAATCCTGTCTATAGTCCTGTCTATAATCCTGTCTATAGTCCTGTCTATAGTCCTGTCTATAGTCCTGTCTATAATCCTGTCTATAGTCCTGTCTATAGTCCTGTCTATAATCCTGTCTATAATCCTGTCTATAGTCCTGTCTATAGTCCTGTCTATAGTCCTGTCTATAGTCCTGTCTATAATCCTGTCTATAGTCCTGTCTATAGTCCTGTCTATAATCCTGTCTATAGTCCTGTCTATAGTCCTGTCTATAGTCCTGTCTATAATCCTGTCTATAATCCTGTCTATAGTCCTGTCTATAGTCCTGTCTATAATCCTGTCTATAATCCTGTCTATAGTCCTGTCTATAATCCTGTCTATAATCCTGTCTATAGTCCTGTCTATAGTCCTGTCTATAGTCCTGTCTATAATCCTGTCTATAGTCCTGTCTATAGTCCTGTCTATAATCCTGTCTATAGTCCTGTCTATAATCCTGTCTATAGTCCTGTCTATAGTCCTGTCTATAATCCTGTCTATAGTCCTGTCTATAGTCCTGTCTATAGTCCTGTCTATAGTCCTGTCTATAGTCATGTCTATAGTCCTGTCTATAATCCTGTCTATAGTCCTGTCTATAGTCCTGTCTATAGTCCTGTCTATAATCCTGTCTATAGTCCTGTCTATAGTCCTGTCTATAGTCCTGTCTATAGTCCTGTCTATAATCCTGTCTATAATCCTGTCTATAGTCCTGTCTATAGTCCTGTCTATAGTCCTGTCTATAATCCTGTCTATAGTCCTGTCTATAGTCCTGTCTATAGTCCTGTCTATAGTCATGTCTATAGTCCTGTCTATAGTCCTGTCTATAGTCCTGTCTATAATCCTGTCTATAGTCCTGTCTATAGTCCTGTCTATATTCCTGTCTATAGTCCTGTCTATATTCCTGTCTATAGTCCTGTGCATTGTCCTGTGTTTGTGAGAATGAGTAACAATTTGTATATTTTCCCGGACAGCAGATAGATGCATATGTCCAGTTAGATTCATGTTTTCCTATTGACTGAATGATTCTCCATCTGCCCAATGCAATCCCTACACACACACACACACACACACACACACACACACGCTCTTCTGGTAGCAGAAATGTCATGGTGGATGAATGATGTTGTTTATTCTTCTGTATTATTTATTGGGGGGGGGGGGTAAAATCTGTAGGTAGATAACCATGTGTATGTGACAAATAAAATTTGATTTGATTTGATCATGCAATCACAAGTGAAATATACCAAAACACAGCTTAGCTTGTTGTTAATCCACCTATCGTGTCAGATTTTGAAAATATATTTTACAGCGAAAGAAAATCCAAGCTTTTGTGAGTGTAGCTTTCAATGCTACAACAGTTAGCCTTATATTAGCTTGGTCCCGAAAGTCATAAAAGCAATAAAATTAATCGCTTACCTTTGATAATCTTCGGATGTTTCCACTCACGAGACTCCCAGTTACACAACAAATCTTCTTTTTGTTCGATAAATCGATAAATCACAAAAAAAACGCCATTTGGGTTGCGCATTATGTTGAGAAAACAAAAGCCGTGTTCCGTTCGACAAATTCCAAAAAAGTATCCGTAAATTATTAATTCGTAGAAACATGTCAAATGTTTTTTATAATCAATCATCAGGTTGTTTTTAACAAACTTAATCAATAATATTTCAAACGGACCATAACCTATTCTGTAAGAGAGAAACGGAAAATGGTGAGCCCCTCTGTCGCGCGCAGGAAATATTCAGAGGACACTTGACTACTTTTGAAAAATGTCGCTCATTTTTCAAAATAAAAGCCTGAAACTATGTCTAAAGCCTGGTCACAGCCTGAGGAAGCCATTGGAAAAGGAATCTGGTTGATACCCCTTTAAATGGAGGTTAGACGGGCCAGGAAACACAGTTTTTTATTTATTTTAAATATCACTTCCGGGTTACATTTTCTCAGGGTTTCGCTTGCATTGTTAGACAATATTTTGACAGTTTTGGAAACTTTGGAGTGTTTTCTATCCTAATCTGTAAATTATATGCATATTCTACGATCTGGGCCAGAGAAAATGTCTGTTTACGTTGGGTACGTTATTAAAAAAAAAATCTGACCCCTAGCGCTAAGAAGTTAAACAAATCAAAATATATTTTATATTCTTCAAAGTAGCCATCCTTTGCCTTGATGACGGCTTTGCCTTACAACAGGCCTACAACAGGCCTACAAGCCCTCAGTCCAGCTTCTCTCAGCCTATTGCGGACAGTCTGAGCACTGATGGAGGGATTGTGCGTTCCTGGTGTAACTCGGGCAGTTGTTGTTGCCATCCTGTACCTGTCCCGCAGGTGTGATGTTCGGATGTACCGATCCTGTGCAGGTGTTGTTACACGTGGTCTGCCACTGCGAGGACGATCAGCTGTCCGTCCTGTCTCCCTGTAGCGCTGTCTTAGGCGTCTCACAGTACGGACGTTGCAATTTGTTGCCCTGGCCACATCTGCAGTCCTCATGCCTAAGGCAAATTCACGCAGATGAGCAGGGACCCTGGGCATTTTCTTTTGGTGTTTTTCAGAGTCAGTAGAAAGGCCTCTTTAGTGTCCTAAGTTTTCATAACTGTGACCTTAATTGCCTACCGTCTGTAAGCTGTTAGTGTCTTAACGACCGTTCCACAGGTGCATGTTCATTTAATTGTTTATTGTTCATTGAACAAGCATGGGAAACAGTGTTTAAACCTTTTACAATGAAGGTCTGTGGAGTTATTTGGATTTTTACGAATTATCTTTGAAAGACAGGGTCCTGAAAAAGAGCCGTTTCTTTTTTTGCTAATTTTATGTACGTATGTACTTTATAAATTACTATTCATTCAGTGTTTATCCCATTGAGATATGTACTGTATAAATAACTGTTCATTCTGTGGTGCATCGTTTCTATATGAGGGGCTTGTTGTGTGCGTGCGTCAGTAGCAGAGGTCACCCAGCCTCTACCATCTGTTCTCTAAGTGGCGTCCAACAGATTTTCACTTGGTTCTCTAGTCTGAGCCAACATGGGTGCCACGACATTGGTCTGAGTGAGAGACACACACACACACACAGAGAGAGATACACACAAAAACCCTACATAATCATGAGAAAGCAAAAAATATAATTACTTGACACATTGGAAAGAATTAACAAAAAAACTGAGCAGACTAGAATGTTATTTGGCCCTAAACAGAGAGTACACAGTGGCAGAATACCTGACCACTGTGACTATGTACAGACTCAGTGAGCATAGCCTTGCTATTGAGAAAGGCCGCCGTTGGCAGACCTGGCTCTCAAGAGAAGACAGGCTATGTGCACACTGCACACAAAATGAGGTGGAAACTGAGCTGCACTTCCTAACCTCCTGCCCAATGTATGACCATATTAGAGACACATATTTCACTCAGATTAGACAGACCCAATTTGAAAACAAATCACATTTTTATAAACTCCCATATCTACCGGGTGAAATACCAAAGTGTGCCGTCACAGCAGCAAGATCTGTGACCTGTTGCCAGAAGAAAAGGGCAACCAGTGAACAACAAACACCATTGTAAATACCACCCATATTTACGTTTATTTATTTTCCCTTTTGTACTTTAACCGTTTGTACATCGTTACAACACTGTATATATACATACTATGATATTTGAAATGTCTTTATTCTTTTGGAACTTCTGTGAGTGTAATGTTTACTGTTAATTTTTATTGTTTATTTCCCTTCTGTTTATTATCTATTTCACTTGCTTCGGCAATGTTAACATATGTTTCCCGTGTCAATAAAGCCATTTTGAATTGAATTGAATTGAGAGAGAGAGAGACAGAGACAAAGTGAGAGACCGAGAGAGAGAACATTCTTCAAGATGAATCTGTGGTCATTGTTCTTATTGCATGTAGGAACGTTTAATTCAGACACAATGTGTGCATCCCCAAATGCCACCCTATCCCCTACATAGTGCACTACTTTAGACCAGGGCCCTATGGCACCCTATTCCCTACATAGTGCAATGCGTTATGGTCCCTATATAGTGCACTATATAGGGAATAGGGTGCCATAGGGCTCTGGTCTAAAGTAGTGCACTATATAGGGAATATGGTGGCATTTGGGATGCAAACACAAACAATTCCTGGGTAAAATATGAATATGGAAACTCAGCTGGGTACAACCATGGAACCTCAGCTGGGTACAACCATGGAAACTCAGCTGGGTACAACCATGGAACCTCAGCTGGGTACAACCATGGAAACTCAGCTGGGTACAACCATGGAAACTCAGCTGGGTACAACCATGGAACCTCAGCTGGGTACAACCATGGAACCTCAGCTGGGTACAACCATGGAAACTCAGCTGGGTACAACTATGGAACCTCAGCTGGGTACAACCATGGAAACTCAGCTGGGTACAACCATGGAAACTCAGCTGGGTACAACCATGGAACCTCAGCTGGGTACAACCATGGAACCTCAACTGGGTACCATGGAACCTCAGCTGGGTACAACCATGGAACCTCAGCTGGGTACCATGGAACCTCAGCTGGGTACAACCATGGAAACTCAGCTGGGTACAACCATGGAAACTCAGCTGGGTACAACCATGGAACCTCAGCTGGGTACAACCATGGAAACTCAGCTGGGTACAACCATGGAAACTCAGCTGGGTACAACCATGGAAACTCAGCTGGGTACAACCATGGAACCTCAGCTGGGTGCAACCATGGAACCTCAACTGGGTGCAACCATGGAAACTCAGCTGGGTGCAACCATGGAACCTCAGCTGGGTGCAACCATGGAACCTCAGCTGGGTGCAACCATGGAACCTCAGCTGGGTACAACCATGGAACCTCAGCTGGGTACAACCATGGAACCTCAGCTGGGTGCAACCATGGAAACTCAGCTGGGTACAACCATGGAACCTCAGCTGGGTACAACCATGGAAACTCAGCTGGGTACAACCATGGAACCTCAGCTGGGTACAACCATGGAACCTCAACTGGGTACCATGAAACCTCAGCTGGGTACAACCATGGAAACTCAGCTGGATACAACCATGGAACCTCAGCTGGGTACAACCATGGAATCTCAGCTGGGTACAACCATGGAAACTCAGCTGGGTACAACCATGGAAACTCAGCTGGGTACAACCATGGAACCTCAGCTGGGTACAACCATGGAACCTCAACTGGGTACCATGGAACCTCAGCTGGGTACAACCATGGAACCTCAGCTGGGTACCATGGAACCTCAGCTGGGTACAACCATGGAAACTCAGCTGGGTACAACCATGGAAACTCAGCTGGGTACAACCATGGAACCTCAGCTGGGTACAACCATGGAACCTCAGCTGGGTACAACCATGGAAACTCAGCTGGGTACAACCATGGAACCTCAGCTGGGTACAACCATGGAACCTCAGCTGGGTACCATGGAACCTCAGCTGGGTACAACCATGGAAACTCAGCTGGGTACAACCATGGAAACTCAGCTGGGTACAACCATGGAACCTCAGCTGGGTGCAACCATGGAACCTCAACTGGGTGCAACCATGGAAACTCAGCTGGGTACAACCATGGAACCTCAGCTGGGTGCAACCATGGAACCTCAGCTGGGTACAACCATGGAACCTCAGCTGGGTACAACCATGGAAACTCAGCTGGGTACAACCATGGAACCTCAGCTGGGTGCAACCATGGAAACTCAGCTGGGTACAACCATGGAACCTCAGCTGGGTACAACCATGGAAACTCAGCTGGGTACAACCATGGAAACTCAGCTGAGTACAACCATGGAACCTCAGCTGAGTGCAACCATGGAAACTCAGCTGGGTGCAACCATGGAACCTCAGCTGGGTACAACCATGGAAACTCAGCTGGGTACAACCATGGAAACTCAGCTGGGTACAACCATGGAAACTCAGCTGGGTACAACCATGGAAACTCAGCTGGGTACAACCATGGAACCTCAGCTGGGTACAACCATGGAACCTCAGCTGGGTACAACCATGGAACCTCAGCTGGGTACAACCATGGAACCTCAGCTGGGTACAACCATGGAACCTCAGCTGGGTACAACCATGGAAACTCAGCTGGGTGCAACCATGGAACCTCAACTGGGTGCAACCATGGAACCTCAACTGGGTGCAACCATGGAACCTCAACTGGGTGCAACCATGGAAACTCAGCTGGGTGCAACCATGGAACCTCAGCTGGGTACAACCATGGAACCTCAGCTGGGTACAACCATGGAACCTCAGCTGGGTACAACCATGGAACCTCAGCTGGGTATAACCATGGAAACTCAGCTGGGTACAACCATGGAAACTCAGCTGGGTACAACCATGGAAACTCAGCTGGGTGCAACCATGGAACCTCAACTGGGTGCAACCATGGAACCTCAACTGGGTGCAACCATGGAAACTCAGCTGGGTGCAACCATGGAACCTCAGCTGGGTACAACCATGGAACCTCAGCTGGGTACAACCATGGAAACTCAGCTGGGTACAACCATGGAACCTCAGCTGGGTACAACCATGGAATCTCAGCTGGGTACAACCATGGAACCTCAGCTGGGTACAACCATGGAACCTCAGCTGGGTATAACCATGGAAACTCAGCTGGGTACAACCATGGAAACTCAGCTGGGTGCAACCATGGAACCTCAACTGGGTACAACCATGGAAACTCAACTGGGTACAACCATGGAACCTCAGCTGGGTGCAACCATGGAACCTCAACTGGGTGCAACCATGGAACCTCAACTGGGTGCAACCATGGAACCTCAACTGGGTGCAACCATGGAAACTCAGCTGGGTGCAACCATGGAACCTCAGCTGGGTACAACCATGGAAACTCAGCTGGGTACAACCATGGAAACTCAGCTGGGTACAACCATGGAAACTCAGCTGGGTACAACCATGGAAACTCAGCTGGGTACAACCATGGAACCTCAGCTGGGTACAACCATGGAACCTCAGCTGGGTACAACCATGGAACCTCAGCTGGGTACAACCATGGAACCTCAGCTGGGTACAACCATGGAACCTCAGCTGAGTGCAACCATGGAAACTCAGCTGGGTACAACCATGGAACCTCAGCTGGGTACAACCATGGAACCTCAGCTGAGTGCAACCATGGAACCTCAGCTGGGTACAACCATGGAACCTCAACTGGGTGCAACCATGGAACCTCAGCTGGTTACAACCATGGAACCTCAGCTGGGTACAACCATGGAACCTCAGCTGAGTGCAACCATGGAACCTCAGCTGGGTACAACCATGGAACCTCAACTGGGTACAACCATGGAAACTCAGCTGGGTACAACCATGGAACCTCAGCTGGGTACAACCATGGAACCTCAGCTGAGTGCAACCATGGAACCTCAGCTGGGTGCAACCATGGAAACTCAGCTCGGTACAACCATGGAACCTCAGCTGGGTACAACCATGGAACCTCAGCTGGGTACAACCATGGAACCTCAGCTGGGTACAACCATGGAACCTCAGCTGGGTACAACCATGGAACCTCAGCTGGGTGCAACCATGGAACCTCAGCTGGGTACAACCATGGAACCTCAGCTGAGTGCAACCATGGAAACTCAGCTGGGTACAACCATGGAACCTCAGTTGGGTACAACCATGGAACCTCAGCTGGGTACAACCATGGAACCTCAGCTGGGTGCAACCATGGAACCTCAGCTGGGTACAACCATGGAACCTCAACTGGGTGTAATCATGGGAACTCAGCTGGGTACAACCATGGAACCTCAGCTGGGTGCAACCATGGAAACTCAGCTGGGTGCAACCATGGAACCTCAGCTGGGTACAACCATGGAACCTCAGCTGGGTACAACCATGGAACCTCAGCTGGGTACAACCATGGAAACTCAGCTGGGTACAACCATGGAACCTCAGCTGGGTACAACCATGGAACCTCAGCTGAGTGCAACCATGGAACCTCAGTTGTGTACAACCATGGAACCTCAGCTGGGTACAACCATGGAACCTCAGCTGAGTGCAACCATGGAACCTCAGCTGAGTGCAACCATGGAACCTCAGCTGAGTGCAACCATGGAACCTCAGTTGGGTACAACCTCAGGCAGGGATACTGTTTAGAGTTCTCCAGTATAGAACTACTAGGTCTAACCATACTATATTGTATGATATGTTGTGTTCCAGGTCTGATGCGAATGCAGGAGTTGATCAAGGCTCCGTCTAAGTTGAACCTGAAGATCAGGATCCGGCAGCTTCCACCTGGAGAGATTGACGCCAGACCTCTTCTGAAGGAGATGAAGAAAGACAAAGAGTTCTACATCTTGTTTGACTGCTCCTACCGGACCTCCGCAGAGATACTCAAACAGGTACCACCTTAACCCTAACCCTGACCCTAACCCTCCGCAGAGATACTCAAACAGGTACCACCTTAACCCTGACCCTGACCCTAACCCTCCGCAGAGATACTCAAACAGGTACCACCTTAACCCTGACCCTGACCCTAACCCTGACCCTAACCCTCCGCAGAGATACTCAAACAGGTACCACCTTAACCCTGACCGTAACTCTAGCAACCCTGACCCTAACTCTAACCCTGACCGTAACTCTGACCGTAACTCTAACCCTGACCGTAACTCTGACCCTGACCATAACTCTAACCCTGACCCTAACTCTAACACTAAACCTAACCCTACCACTCTGGCACCGAGATACTCAGCTAGCACAGGACCATAGCTTTTGTGGAAATAGCTAACGCGGCTTTGTGGGGTGATAGCTAACGCGGCTTTGTGGAGTGATAGCTAATGCGGCTTTGTGGAAATAGCTAACGCGGCTTTGCGGAGTGATAGCTAGCACAGCTTTGTGGAGTGATAGCTAACGCGGCTTTGCGGAGTGATAGCTAACGCGGCTTTGCGGAGTGACAGCTAACGCGGCTTTGTGGAGTGACAGCTAACGCGGCTTTGCGGAGTGACAGCTAACGCGGCTTTGCGGAGTGATAGCTAACGCGGCTTTGCGGAGTGACAGCTAACGCGGCTTTGCGGAGTGACCGCTAACGCGGCTTTGCGGAGTGATCGCTAACGCGGCTTTGCGGAGTGATAGCTAACGCGGCTTTGCGGAGTGACAGCTAACGCGGCTTTGCGGAGTGATAGCTAACGCGGCTTTGCGGAGTGATAGCTAACGCGGCTTTGCGGAGTGGTAGCTAACGCGGCTTTGCGGAGTGATTGCTAACGCGGCTTTGCGGAGTGATAGCTAACGCGGCTTTGCGGAGTGACAGCTAACGCGGCTTTGTGGAGTGACAGCTAACGCGGCTTTGCGAAGTGATTTTAACAAAGCAAATTTGAGGAAAACGCTACCGAAGTTCTACTAACACATTGACTGTAGGACTCCAATTTCCGGGATGCCTACAAGGCCCTCCCCCGCCCTCCCTTCGGCAAATCAGATCATGACTCCGTTTTGCTCATCCCTTCCTATAGGCAGAAACTCAAACAAGAAGCACCCAAGGTAAGGACTGTTCAACGCTGATCTGACCAAACAGAATCCATGCTTCAAAATTGTTTTGATCACGCGGACTGGGATATGTTCCGGGTAGCCTCTGAGAATAACATTGACCTATACACTGACACGGTTACTGAGTTCATCAGGAAGTGTATAGCAGATGTTGTTCCTACTGTGACAATTAAAACCTACCCAAATCAGAAACCGTGGATAGTTGGCAGCATTCGCACAAAACTGAAAGCGCGAACCACTGCATTTAACCATGACAAGGTGACTGGGAATAAGGCAATCAAACAGGCAACACTTCAGTACAGTACAGAGACAAAGTGGAGTCGCAATTTAACAGCTCAGACACGATACATATGTGGCAGGGTCTACAGGCAATCAGGGATTACAAAGGGAAAACCAGCCACGTCGCGGACACTGACGTCTTGCTCCCGGACAAGCTAAACACCTTCTTCACCCGCTTTGAGGATGACGTGGCCTGCTCTCTCGTTCTCCATGGCCGACGTGAGTAAGACATTTAAACGTGTTAACCCTCGCAGGGCTGCTGGCCCAGGCGGCATCCCTAGCCGCATCCTCAGAGCATGCGCAGACCAGCTGGCTGGAGTGTTTACGGACATATTCAATCACTCCCTATCCCAGTCTGCTGTCTCCTCTTGCTTCACCATTGTTCCTGTACCCAAGAATGCAAAGGTAACTGAACTAAATGACAATCGCCCCGTAGTACTCACTTCTGTCATCATGAAGTGATATGAGAGACTAGTTAGGGATCATATCACCTCCACCTTACCTGACACCCTAGACCCACTTCAATTTGCATACCGCTCCAATAGATCCACAGACGATGCAATCACCATCACACTGCACACTGCCCTATCCCATCTGGACAAGAGGAATACCTATGTAAGAATGATGTTCATTGACTATAGCTCAGCCTTCAACACCATAGTAACCTCAAGCTCATCATTAAACTTGGGGCCCTGGGTCTGAACCCCGCCCTGTGCAACTGGGCCTGGACTTCCTGACGGGCCGCCCCCAGGTGGTGAAGGTAGGAAACAACACCTCCTGTACTCCCTGTTCACCCACGACTGCGTGGTCACGCACACCTCCAACTCAATCATGAAGTTTGCAGATGACACAACCATAGTAGGCCTGATTACCAACAACGATGAAACAGCCTACAGGGTGGAGGTGAGGGCCCTAGCGGAGTGGTGCCAGGAATATAACCTCTCCCTCAACATCAACAAAACGAAGGAGCTGATCATGGACTTCAGGAAACAGCAGAGAGAGCACGCCCCCATCCACATTGACGGGACCGCAGTGGAGAAGGTGAAAAGCTTCAAGTTACTCAGTGTACACATCACTGACAAACTGAAATGGTCCACCCACACAGACAGTGTGGTGAAGAAGGCGCAACAACGTCTCTTCAACCTCAGGAGGCTGAAGAAATTTGACTTGGCCCCTAAGACCCTCACAAACTTTTACAGATGCACAATTGAGAGCCTCCTGTCGGGCTGTATCACCGTCTGGTACGGCAACTGCACTGCCCGCAACTGCAGGGCTCTCCAGAGGGGGTGCGGTCTCCCTAACGCGTCACCGGGGGCACTGCCTGCCTTCCAGGACACCTACAGCACCCAATGTCACAGGAAGGCCAAAAAGATCATCAAGGACAACAACCACCCGAGCCACTGCCTGTTCACCCCGCTACCATCTAGAAGGCGAGGTCAGTACAGGTGCATCAAAGCTGGGACCGAGAGACTGAAAAACAGCTTCTATCTCAAGGCCATCAGACTGTTAAACAGCCATCACTAGCTGACTTCCACCATGTTACTCAATCCTGCACCTTAGAGGCTGCTGCCCCATATACATAGACATGGAATCACTGGGCACTTTAATAATGTAACACTAGTCACTTTAATAATGTTTACATACTGCTTTACTCATCTCATATGTTTATCCTGTATTCTATTCTACTGTATCTTAGTCAATGCCACTCCGACATTTCTTGTTCTAATATTTATATATTCTTAATTCCATTCTTTTACTTTAGATTTGCATCTATTGTTGTGAATTGTTAGATATTACTGCAATGTTGGAGCTAGGAACACAAGCATTTCACTACACCCGCAATAACATCTGCTAAATATATGTATGTGACCAATCAATTTTATTTGATACAGTTCAGTACATTATACCATACACTACACGTTACAGGTGGAGTAGAATAAACTGAAGTTATTGAGAACTGTCCGGTGGGAGTCTATTAAAAATTGTCTAGTGGGAGTCTATTGAGAACTGTCCAGTGGGAGTCTATTGAGAACTGTCCGGTGGGAGTCTATTGAGAACTGTCCAGTGGGAGTCTATTCAGAACTGTCTAGTGGGAGTCTATTGAGAACTGTCTAGTGGGAGTCTATTGAGAACTGTCTAGTGGGAGTCTATTGAGAACTGTCTAGTGGGAGTCTATTGAGAACTGTCCGGTGGGAGTCTATTGAGAACTGTCTAGTGGGAGTCTATTGAGAACTGTCTAGTGGGAGTCTATTGAGAACTGTCTAGTGGGAGTCTATTGAGAACTGTCCAGTGGGAGTCTATTGAGAACTGTCCGGTGGGAGTCTATTGAGAACTGTCCGGTGGGAGTCTATTGAGAACTGTCCGGTGGGAGTCTATTGAGAACTGTCCGGTGGGAGTCTATTGAGAACTGTCCGGTGGGAGTCTATTGAGAACTGTCCAGTGGGAGTCTATTGAGAACTGTCCAGTGGGAGTCTATTGAGAACTGTCCGGTGGGAGTCTATTGAGAACTGTCCGGTGGGAGTCTATTGAGAACTGTCCGGTGGGAGTCTATTGAGAACTGTCCAGTGGGAGTCTATTGAGAACTGTCCAGTGGGAGTCTATTGAGAACTGTCCAGTGGGAGTCTATTGAGAACTGTCCGGTGGGAGTCTATTGAGAACTGTCCAGTGGGAGTCTATTGAGAACTGTCCAGTGGGAGTCTATTGAGAACTGTCCGGTGGGAGTCTATTGAGAAGTGTCCGGTTCTTCTGTCCTTCACAGCTCTCGTCGATGGGAATGATGACAGAGTACCATCATTTCTTCTTCACTACATTGGTGAGCTCTGAATTCCTGAATCACTCGTCAAACTTTCTATCAACTTTCAAAGCAGCACAACATCTCCAGCTAAAGTACATGATATTCCATTTGTATGCACGCATGACTTAGTTTCTTTAGATAAAATTGCTAACTTGCTAAATGTTACGTATTATTATTATTATTATGAAGCTCTGAATGTGCACTTTTATAACATATAGGTGTTCAGACACATCGTCTTCCATGTCATTACAGGTCATCTCTTTATTCTTAATCTCCCTTTCCCTTCCCCTTTCTCTCCCCTGCTCTCCCTCTCTCCCTCTCTCTCCCTATCTGTCCCTCTCTGTCTCTCCTCTGCCCGTCCCTCTCCGTCTCTCCTCTGCCCGTCCCTCTCCGTCTCTCCTCTGCCCGTCCCTCTCCGTCTCTCCTCTGCCCGTCCCTCTCCGTCTCTCCTCTGCCCGTCCCTCTCCGTCTCTCCTCTGCCCGTCCCTCTCCGTCTCTCCTCTGCCCGTCCCTCTCTGTCTCTCCTCTGCCCGTCCCTCTCCGTCTCTCCTCTGCCCGTCCCTCTCCGTCTCTCCTCTGCCCGTCCCTCTCCGTCTCTCCTCTGCCCGTCCCTCTCTGTCTCTCCCCACCCGTCCCTCTCTGTCTCTCCCCACCCGTCCCTCTCCGTCTCTTCCCACCCGTCCCTCTCCGTCTCTTCCCACCCGTCCCTCTCCGTCTCTTCCCACCCGTCCCTCTCCGTCTCCCCCACCCGTCCCCCTCTCTCCCCTTCTCTCCCCTGCTCTCCCCCTCTCTCCCCACCCGTCCCTCTCCGTCTCTCCCCCACCCGTCCCTCTCCGTCTCTCCCCCACCCGTCCCTCTCTAGGATCTGTTTGCGTTAGACCTGGAGCCATACCGCTACAGTGGGGTGAATATGACAGGTTTCAGGCTGTTGAATATAGACGACCCGTATGTAGCTTCCACCATGGAGAAGTGGTCTCTGGAGAGGCTTCAGGCTCCACCTAAACATGAGAGTGGATTAATGGATGGAGTTATGACGGTTAGAACACACACACACACACACACACACACACACACACACACACACACACACACACACACACACACACACACACACACACACACACACACAAAGGCATGCATACACGCATGCGCACGCGCACACACACTAATGAACGTATGTAGGCATGCACGTACGAACTCACACATGAAAACACACGCACACACACAAACATGCACACACACACACGTTTGGATTTTGAAAAATGTGATTAAATCTGTGATTTAATGTAACAGATGCCAAAGCCCCTAACTAACCTAAATAATTAATGTAATGTAACTATCCTAAATAATTCATGTTACTAACCCTAACTAACCTAAATAATTTATGTAATGTTTTAACCCTAACTAACCTAAATAATGAATGTAACTAACCCTAACTAACCTAAATAATTAATGTAACTAACCCTAACTAACCTAAATAATGAATGTAACTAACCCTAACTAACCTAAATAATGAATGTTACTAACCCTAACTAACCTAAATAATGAATGTAACTAACCCTAACTAACCTAAATAATTAATGTAACTAACCCTAACTAACCTAAATAATTTATGTACTGTTTTAACCCTAACTAACCTAAATAATTAACGTAACTAACCCTAACTAACCTAAATTATGAATGTACTGTTTTAACCCTAACTAACCTAAATAATTAATGTAACTAACCCTAACTAACCTAAATAATTAATGTAACTAACCCTAACTAACCTAAATAATTAATTTAACTAACCCTAACTAACCTAAATAATGAATGTAACTAACCCTAACTAACCTAAATAATGAATGTCATGTTTTAACCCTAACTAACCTAAATAATGAATGTCATGTTTTAACCCTAACTAACCTAAATAATGAATTTAACTAACCCTAACTAACCTAAATAATTAATGTAACTAACCCTAACTAACCTAAATAATGAATGTCATGTTTTAACCCTAACTAACCTAAATAATGAATGTCATGTTTTAACCCTAACTAACCTAAATAATTAATGTAACTAACCCTAACTAACCTAAATAATGAATGTAACTAACCCTAACTAACCTAAATAATGAATGTAACTAACCCTAACTAACCTAAATAATGAATGTCATGTTTTAACCCTAACTAACCTAAATAATGAATGTAACTAACCCTAACTAACCTAAATAATGAATGTCATGTTTTAACCCTAACTAACCTAAATAATGAATGTAACTAACCCTAACTAACCTAAATAATTAATGTCATGTTTTAACCCTAACTAACCTAAATAATGAATGTAACTAACCCTAACTAACCTAAATAATGAATGTAACTAACCCTAACTAACCTAAATAATGAATGTAACTAACCCTAACTAACCTAAATAATGAATGTAACTAACCCTAACTAACCTAACTATGTCATGTTTTGACCTCTCACCTCCATGTGTTCCTGGTTCCAGACGGATGTTTTAACCCTAACTAACCTAAATAATGTCATGTTTTGACCTCTCACCTCCATGTGTTCCTGGTTCCAGACGGATGTTTTAACCCTAACTAACCTAAATAATGTCATGTTTTGACCTCTCACCTCCATGTGTTCCTGGTTCCAGACGGATGTTTTAACCCTAACCTAAATAATGAATGTCATGTTTTGACCTCTCACCTCCATGTGTTCCTGGTTCCAGACGAATGTTTTAACCCTAACTAACCTAATGAATGTCATGTTTTGACCTCTCACCTCCATGTGTTCCTGGTTCCAGACGGATGTTTTAACCCTAACTAACCTAAATAATGTCATGTTTTGACCTCTCACCTCCATGTGTTCCTGGTTCCAGACGGATGTTTTAACCCTAACCCTAACTATGTCATGTTTTGACCTCTCACCTCCATGTGTTCCTGGTTCCAGACGGAGGCGGCGTTGATGTATGACGCGGTTTTCATGGTTGCCGTGGCGTCACAGCGAGCCACTCAGATGACGGTCAGCTCCCTGCAGTGTCACCGGCACAAACCCTGGCGCTTTGGACCGCGCTTCATGAACCTTTTCAAAGAGGTTAGTAAACATTTTATTTCATAACCATTATGAGTTTTGTCAACAAACAACAAAAATGTCATTGTCTTTTGTTTATAGTGCTCCATGTGAGCAATGAGCATGTCTAGTTTCTCTGTCCTGATAACGTTGAGGCAGACCACACACAGGAAGTAGGCAGACCACACACAGGAAGTAGGCCTACCTGGTCTATTGCATGAAAAAGTAAGAAAATGCCTGATTTCTGATTGTCATAACTCACCACGTCCACCACTAATAAGCTGAGCTTCTCAGTAATTGTTTCACCAGGCTTCATTGTGAAAGAGCAGAACATCATGATCTGATGATTGCATATATCCAGTGGAAACGTCGTTAAAATAAACAGCTGTATATCCTCAGCTCACTGGCGCGGGAAACACTTTGAGGGCCCGCAATAGGCTAATTAATGTTGCATGTTCTCTAGCGACAGCTTCGGGCAAACCCGGTTGATGATTTAATGCAATGTTGTACTTCACTAGCGATAGCTCAAATCAAGACCAATAGAAAGGGAGGCAGACAGGCGGAGTAGAGAGAGAGATGAACGTGAAATATTTTCTACTTCTAAGGATCCCAACTTTGTTTAAATGTTTTAACATTTAAATGTTCACATCCTAGTAAATAAACTGCTATGAAAAATAGAGATGTTCTTCATGAGGTATTCTAACTACGACGAGCTCAAACTCGAGACTTCTTTAACATTAGAGATCGCCCACCAGCTGTTGTTAACAAAGAGACACACACCTCCACCACCTGGATCCTGGGGTTCCTGGATCCTTTCACAGCATTATAAGGCTGCGTTGAGACAATGACTTATCAATGACCCAAGCCCAGCTCGTGACTTTGCATAGCCACATCGTTTCAACAGAAATACTCATAAATATAGATGATAATACAAGTTATACACATGGAATTATAGATATACCTCTCCTTAATGCAACCGCTGTGTCAGATTACAAAAAAACTTTACGGAAAAAGAAACCCACGCTATAATCTGAGACGGCGCTCAAAAGCAAAACACCACAGCTGCAAAGATGGCGTCAACATAAACAAGAAAATATATGATAAATATTCCCTTACCTTTGATGATCTACATCAGAAAGCACACCAGGAATCCCAGGTCCACAATAAATGTTTGTTTTGTTCGAAAAAATCCATTATTTATGTCCAAATACCTTCTTTTGTTAGCGCGTCTGGTTTACATATCCAAACGCTAATTCTGGTCAGCGTTATATCGGACAAAAACTTCAAAAAGTGATATTACCGGTCGAAGAAACATTTCAAACTAAGTACAGAATCAATCATTAGGATGTTTTTAACATATAGCTTCAATAAAGTTCCAACCGGAGTATTCTTTCTTGTCTTCGTGAGCAATGGAACGCAAGTGAGTACCATGAGGAAAAAGCATGATCAGAAAATGGCTGCTTGATGGACACCTGACTGATTCTGCTATCATTCTCTCCCACAACATCATAGTAGTCTCATTATAATTTATATTGATGGTTGACATCTAGTGGAACCCCTAGGCAGTGCACAATCATTCATATCTCAATGGGATTTCATTAGGGACTCTGGTGAATACATACAAGCTCAGATTTCTGACTTCCTGTTTTGATTTCAACTCAGGATTTTGCCTGCCAATATGAGTTCTGTTAATCTCACAGACATAATTCAAACAGTTTTAGAAACTTTAGAGTGTTTTCTATCCAATACTAATAATAATATGCAAATATTAGCAACTATGTGTAACGGCGTTCCTCCTCCTCTTCATCCGAAGAGGAGGAGCAGGGATTGAACCAAACTGCAGCGTTGTGAAATGACATGATATTTATTCAAACAAGACGAAAAACGAACTATACTTGATAATAAACAAAATAACAAAACGAATGTAGACAAACCTGAACATACGAACTTACATAAAACACGAAGAACGCACAACAGGAAAAATGACTACATAAAACGATGAACGAACGAAACAGTCCCGTATGGTGCAACAAACACTGACACAGGAAACAACCACCCACAACAAACAGTGTGAAAACACCTACCTTAATATGACTCTCAATCAGAGGAAATGAAAACCACCTGCCTCTAATTGAGAGCCATATTAGGTCACCCTTTAAACCAACATAGAAACAGAAAACATAGACTGCCCACCCAAACTCACGTCCTGACCATCTAACACATACAAAAACTAACAGAAAACAGGTCAGGAACGTGACACTATGACTGAGGAGCAGGCCGTTTGATATGGGCACCTTTCATCCAAGCTACTCAATACTGCCCCTTCAGCCATAAGAAGTGAAGAAACAAGGTTCATGAAGTCAACAACTTGCTAGTAATTCATTCATACATTCATATTCTAACTATCTCTGAAACTCACTTAGATAATATATTTGATGATACAGTGGTAGCAATACATGGTTATAACATTTACAGAAAAGACAAATGCCAAAGGTGGAGGTGTTGCTGTTTATATTCAGAACCACATTCCTGTAAAGCTTAGAGAGGATCTCATGTTAAATACTGTTGAAGTAATATGGCTACAGGTTCATCTGCCTCACCTGAAGCCCATTCTGGTGGGAAACTGCTATAGACCACCAAGTGCTAACATGTGTGAAATGCTTGATATTCTATGTGATATTAACAGAGGTATATTTCCTGGGTGATTTGACTGGCTTTCATCAAGCTGCCCACTCAAGAAAAAAGCTTCAAACTGTAACTAGTGCCTGCAACCTGGTTCAGGTTATCAATCAACCTACCAGGGTAGTTACAAACAGCACAGGAATGAAATCATCAACATGTATTGATCACATCTTTACTAATGCTGCAGAAATGTGCTTTAAAGCAGTATCCAAATCCGATTGGCAAACAAACTGCAAATTGAGAAATCGTGTGAATAAACTCTATAAAAACAAGAAGAAACTAACCTATAAAACAAAGATAAATGGCATAAAGAATGATAGTAAAAAGCTTTGGAGCACCTACAATAAAATTTTGGGCAAAAAGGCAAATGCCAGCAACTAATGCTGACACTACACATTCAAGTATAACTGGCCAATGAAAGATAAGCATTGTAATTTTGAATTCCATAAAGTGAGTGTGGAAGAAGTTTTGTTGTAAATCAACAATGACAAGCCAAAGGGGTCTGACAAATTTGATGGAAAATTACTGAGGATAATAGCGGACGATATTGCCACTCTTTATTTGCTATATTTTAAATGTAAGCCTACTAGAAAGTGTGTGCCCTCAGGCCTGGAGGGAAGCTAAAGTCATTCAGATACCCAAGAATAGTAAAGCCCCAGTTACTGGCTCAAACAGCCCACCAATCAGCCTGTTACCAACCCTTAGTAAACTTCTGGGAAAAAATGGTGTTTGACCAGATACAATGCTGTTTTACTGTAAACAAATTGGCAACAGACTTTCAGCACACTTATAGGGAAGGACATTCAACAAGCACAGCACTTACACAAATGACTGATTATTGGCTGAGAGAAATTGATGATAAAAATATTGTGGGAGCTGTTTTGATAGACTTCAGTGTGGCTTTTGACATTATCTATCATAGTCTGCTGATGTAAAAATGTGTTATGGCTTTACACCCTCTGCTATAATGTGGATAAAGAGTGACCTGTCTAACAGAACACAGAGGGTGTACTTTAATGGAAGCCTCTCCAACATAATCCAGGTAGAATCAGGCATTTCCCAGGGCAACTGTCTAGGCCCCTTACATATTTTTTATCTTTACTAACGACATGCCACTGGCTCTGAGTAAAGCCTGTGTGTCTATGTATGCGGATGACTCAACACTAAACACGTCAGCTACTACAGCGACTGAAATGACTAACACTTAAGAGCTGCAGTTAGTTTCCGAATGGGTGGCAAGAAATAAGTTAGTCCTAAATATTTCAAAAACTAAAAGCATTGTATGTGGGACAAATCATTAACAAAACCCTAAACAACTAAATGTTGTATTAAATTATGTGGAAATTGAGCAAGCTGAGGTGACTAAACTTCTTCGGAGTAATCCTGGATAGTAAACCGTCATGGTCAAAATATGTTTGTCAATAATAAAGAGCTGCTCTGCCTTCTGAACAACACTATCAACAAGGCAGGTCCTACAGGCCCTAGTTTTATCACACCTGGACTACTGTTCAGTCATGTGGTCAGGTGCCACAAAGAGAATCTTAGGAAAATTACAATTGGTTCAGAACAGGGCAGCACTGCTTAAATGTACACGCGGAGCTAACATTAATGGCATGCATGTCAATCTCTCATGGCTCAAAGTGGAGGAGAGATTGACTTCATCACTACTTGTATTTGTAAGAAGTGTTGACATGCTGAATAAACCGAGCTGTCTGTTTAAACTACTGGCACACAGCTGAGACACCCATGCATACCCCACAAGACATGCCACCAGAGGTCTCTTCACAATCCCCAAGTCCAGAACAGACTATGGTACAGTACTACATAGAGCCATGACTACATGGAACTCTATTCCACATCAAGTAACTGATGCAGCAGTAGAATCAGATGAAATATATATATATAAAATACACCTTATGGAACAGCGGGGACTGTGAAGAGACACAAACACAGGCACAGACACATGCACACATGGATGTTGTATTGTAGATATGTGATAGTGCAGTAGTGGCCTGAGGGAACACACTAAATGTGTTGGGTAAAGTGTTATGAAATGTAATGTCATGTAATATTTTAAACTGTATATAACTGCCTTAATGTTGCTGGACCCCAGGATTCCAAGAACACAGGATGAGATGTTACTATCCTTTGTGCAAGCACTTCCAAGAGTTCATGAACAGTGAGACTGGTGAAATTTGGGGAGCGCATCGTCAGCAGTGTACCTTTGGTTCCTAGGGTGTTTCGGCCTTTCACACTATACACCCTCCCCAAAGGCGGCCAGCGACAGGGTGATCAATCCTACGCTTGCGTCCCATTCCCAATTAGTCATAGGAGTTGCCTTGTTGTTGATAGCCAACATCCCATGGGACTATGCATGGCAGGGGCGTCTTCCTCCCTGAGTCAAGCATTGTTGACCGCATACCTCCTGGCCCTCTCACTTCGGGGCCCAGCTGGGGTCTTTCCTCTTCATCCAGAGCCATTGACTGCTGCCTTCTGCCGCCTCTGATACAGCTTTGATTGCCGAACGCTGGCTCTGGCCCTTAATTCCCAGGTCTCTAAGCAGTCTGGTTGTAGATGTTGCCACAAAACCTCTGCAGCCCACCTCCACTGGTCGGACTTCTGTGTTCCAGCCATGATGCCGTGCTTCGGCAGCTAGATCGGCATAGCGCAGATGTTTTCGCTCATAAGCCTCATCTACTGAGTCCTCCCAGGGTACTGTGAGCTCAATGATGAAGACCTTCTTGAGCGAACGGGACCAGAGCACCATGTCAGGTCTTAGGGTGGTGGTTGCGATCTCCGGAGGAAACACAAGTTGCCGGCCAATGTCAGCTAGCATTTTCCAGTCGCGGGCCAAGCGCAGCTGGTCTCGCTCTAATGGTGTAGAGCCAGGAAGAGTAGCTGCTGCCTTGGCAGGAACTAATGGGGATACATAATAAACCCCAGGAAGAGTAGCTGCTGTCTTGGCAGGAACTAATGGGGATCCATAATAAACCCCAGGAAGAGTAGCTGCTGCCTTGACAGGAACTAATGGGGACCCATAATAAACCCCAGGAAGAGTAGCTGCTGCCTTGGCAGGAACTAATGGGAATCCATAATAAACCCCAGGAAGAGTAGCTGCTGCCTTGACAGGAACTAATGGGGATCCATAATAAACCCCAGGAAGAGTAGCTGCTGCCTTGACAGGAACTAATGGGGATCCATAATAAACCCCAGGAAGAGTAGCTGCTGCCTTGGCAGGAACTAATGGGGATCCATATTAAACCCCAGGAAGAGTAGCTGCTGCCTTGGCAGGAACTAATGGGGATCCATAATAAACCCCAGGAAGAGTAGCTGCTGCCTTGACAGGAACTAATGGGGATCCATAATAAACCCAAGGAAGAGTAGCTGCTGCCTTGGCAGGAACTAATGGGAATCCATAATAAACCCCAGGAAGAGTAGCTGCTGCCTTGGCAGGAACTAATGGTGATCCATAATAAACCCCAGGAAGAGTAGCTGCTTCCTTGAAAGGAACTAATGGGGATCCATAATAAACCCCAGGAAGAGTAGCTGCAGCCTTGGCAGGAACTAATGGGGATCCATAATAAACCCCAGGAAGAGTAGCTGTAATGGGGATCCATAATAAACCCCAGGAAGAGTAGCTGCTGCCTACTTTGTACATATAATTAAAGATAAACATCTTGTGAATCCAGCCAACATGTTCGATTTTTAAAATGTTTTACAGCGAAAACACAACATATATTTATGTTAGCTCACCACAATATCCAAAAACACACCGCCATTTTTTCACAGAAAAGATAGCTTTCACAATACCCACAAATAGAGATAAAATGAATCACTAACCTTTGAACAACTTCATCAGATGATAGTCATATGACATCATGTTATACAATACATTTATGTTTTGTTCGATAATGTGCATATTTATAGCCACAAATCGTGGTTTTACATTGGCGCCATGTTCAGAAATGGCTCCAAAATAGCCAGAATAATTACAGAGAGCAACGTGAAATACAGAAATACTCATCATAAAACTTTGATGAAAGATACATGTTGTACATATAATTAAAGATAAACACGTGTCTACTAAATTGCATGATTGAGTTTCTTATAGTTCTTCTCCAACAAACTCTTCTGACTGAGTGGGTTTAACACCTTGACGTCTACGCTGTTTTACAACCTTATGTGTGTGTGTGTGTGTCCATGCGTGTGTGCCATTGTATAACTTATGATGTAATAAAATGGTCCACCATATTATAATTTGTAATAAATCATTTAAATTTTCTAGAATGCCAAAAAAAATCACCAAAAAAATGATGTAAACTTAACATGATGAACAGGAAGGACATTTACGATCACGGGTGGCCAATATGATCTATCTGAAAGCCATGCCCCCTAATAAATTACCTAAGGATTAGATTAGATTAGATGCTAGGTCAACCCAGCATGATGATTAAATTAACCGAACTGATGGTTGAATTAATCCCACGTTATACACGCAACCCAATTTGGTTCTGTCAAAAGAACTTAGCGTGTGTTCTGTCCAATATTTACCCATTAATGGGTTTCCAAATAACTCAAATTGTATACAGTTAGCCCATTGGTGTGAATCAGGCTTTAGGTGTGTCATGAACATTCATAGAAGAATCATTCACGCTAAGGGTTACAACAAAGATACAAACCCTGTCCCTTCGTGAGCTTATTCAAAGATGAGAGTCCTGTACCCTGGCCCAAATATGAATCACATTTCTACTTTGTAGAGCTGTCAAGCTTTTCCTTTTGAGATGTTAATTTAAAATACCACTTTTCAGAAACACCTCTAAAGGTTCTGAAGTGCCTGAGACAGAGCGAAGAGGACCTAGTTTATTCTACGTTTCTTCTCCCATCTCAACAGTTTACCATATCAACCCCCCAAGAAATATGGATTAATGCGTTTAAAAAATATATATATATATTCCCCGTCTGCCTGCATACTAACAGAAATGAGTCCTTTGATGCACGAGGAGCGCTCTGATCTTTTAAGTCTTAAATCCACTTGTGATGATTTGCCTGGAATGAAGAGAGTGAAGGAAAGAGTGGATGGGGGGGTGGGGAGTGGAGAAAAGAGTGGATGGGGGGGTGGGGAGTGGAGGAAAGAGTGGAGTGGGGAGTGGAGGAAAGAGTGGATGGAGGCGTGGGGAGTGGAGGAAAGAGTGGATGGAGGCGTGGGGAGTGGAGGAAAGAGTGGATGGGGGGTGGGTGGGGAGTGGAGGAAAGAGTGGATGGGGGGGTGGGGAGTGGAGGAAAGAGTGGATGGGGTGGGGAGTGGAGGAAATAGTGCATGGGGGGGTGGAGGAAAGAGTGGATGGGGGTTGGGGAGTGGAGGAAAGAATGGATGGGGGGGAGGAGTGGAGGAAAGAGTGGATCGGGGGGGTGGGGAGTGGAGGAAAGAGTGGATCTGGGGGGTGGGGAGTGGAGGAAAGAGTGGATGGGGGGTGGGGAGTGGAGGAAAGAGTGGATGGGGGGTGGGGAGTGGAGGAACGAGTGGATGGAGGGGGGTGGGGAGTGGAGGAAAGAGTGGATGGGAGTGGGGGAGTGGAGGAAATAGTGCATGGGGGTGGAGGAAAGAGTGAATGGGGGTTGGGGAGTGGAGGAAAGAGTGGATGGGGGGTGGGGAGTGGAGGAAAGAGTGGATGGGGGTTGGGGAGTGGAGGAAAGAGTGGATGGGGGGGTGGGGAGTGGAGGAAAGAGTGGATGGGGGGGTGGGGAGTGGAGGAAAGAGTGGATGGGGGTGGAGAGTGGAGGAAAGAGTGGATGGGGGGGTGGGGAGTGGAGGAAAGAGTGGATGGGGGGTGGGGAGTGGAGGAAAGAGTGGATGGGGGTGGGGAGTGGAGGAAAGAGTGGATGGGGGGTGGGGAGTGGAGGAAAGAGTGGATGGGGGTGGGGAGTGGAGGAAAGAGTGGATGGAGGGGGTTGGGTAGTGGAGGAAAGAGTGGATGGGGGGTGGGGAGTGGAGGAAAGAGTGGATGGGGGGGTGGGGAGTGGAGGAAAGAGTGGAGTGGGGAGTGGAGGAAAGAGTGGATGGAGGCGTGGGGAGTGGAGGAAAGAGTGGATGGAGGCGTGGGGAGTGGAGGAAAGAGTGGATGGAGGCGTGGGGAGTGGAGGAAAGAGTGGATGGGGGGTGGGTGGGGAGTGGAGGAAAAAGTGGATGGGGGGGTGGGGAGTGGAGGAAAGAGTGCATGGGGGGGTGGAGGAAAGAGTGGATGGGGGTGGGTGGGGAGTGGAGGAAAGAGTGGATGGGGGTGGGTGGGGAGTGGAGGAAAGAGTGGATGGGGGGGTGGGGAGTGGAGGAAAGAGTGGATGGGGGTGGGGAGTGGAGGAAATAGTGCATGGGGGGGTGGAGGAAAGAGTGGATGGGGGTTGGGGGGTGGAGGAAAGAATGGATGGGGGGAGGAGTGGAGGAAAGAGTGGATCGGGGGGGTGGGGAGTGGAGGAAAGAGTGGATCTGGGGGGGTGGGGAGTGGAGGAAAGAGTGGATGGGGGGGTGGGGAGTGGAGGAACGAGTGGATGGAGGGGGGTGGGGAGTGGAGGAAAGAGTGGATGGGGGGGAGTGGAGGAAATAGTGCATGGGGGTGGAGGAAAGAGTGGATGGGGGTTGGGGAGTGGAGGAAAGAGTGGATGGGGGGTGGGGAGTGGAGGAAAGAGTGGATGAGGGGGTGGAGGAAAGAGTGGATGGGGGGGTGGGGAGTGGAGGAAAGAGTGGATGGGGGGCTGGGGAGTGGAGGAAAGAGTGGATGGGGGGTGGGGAGTGGAGGAAATAGTGGATGGGGGGTGGGGAGTGGAGGAACGATTGGATGGAGGGGGGTGGGGAGTGGAGGAACGATTGGATGGAGGGGGGTGGGTAGTGGAGGAAAGAGTGGATGGGGGGTGGGGAGTGGAGGAAAGAGTGGATGGGGGGGTGGGGAGTGGAGGAAAGAGTGGATGGGGGGGTGGGGAGTGGAGGAAAGAGTGGATGGGGGTTGGGGAGTGGAGGAAAGAGTGGATGGGGGGGTGGGGAGTGGAGGAAAGAGTGGATGGGGGGGTGGGGAGTGGAGGAAAGAGTGGATGGGGGGTGGGGAGTGGAGGAAAGAGTGGATGGGGGGGTGGGGAGTGGAGGAAAGAGTGGATGGGGGTGGAGGAAAGATTGGATGGGGGGTGGGGAGTGGAGGAAAGAGTGGATGGGGGTGGGGAGTGGAGTGGAGGAACGAGTGGATGGAGGGGGGTGGGGAGTGGAGGAAAGAGTGGATGGGGGGGTGGGGAGTGGAGGAAAGAGTGGATGGGGGGTGGGGAGTGGAGGAAGGGGTGGGGAGTGGAGGAAAGAGTGGATGGGGGGTGGGGAGTGGAGGAAAGAGTGGATGGGGGTGGGGAGTGGAGGAAAGAGTGGATGGGGGGGTGGGGGGGTGGGTAGTAGAGGAAGGAGTGGATTGGGGTGGGGGAGTGGAGTGGAGGAAAGAGTGGATGGGGGGGTGGGGAGTGGCGGAAAGAGTGGATGGGGGGGTGGAGGAAAGAGTTGATGCGGGGGTGGGGAGTGGAGGAACGAGTGGATGGTGGGGTGGGGGGGTGGGGAGTGGAGTAAAGAGTGGATGGGGGGTGGGGAGTAGAGGAAGGAGTGGATTGGGGTGGGGGAGTGGAGTGGAGGAAAGAGTGGATGGGGGGAGTGGAGGAAAGAGTTGATTGGAGGGTGGGGAGTAGAGGAAAGAGTGGATGGGAGGGTGGGGAGTGGAGGAAAGAGTGGATTGGGGTGGTGGAGTGGAGTGGAGGAAAGAGTTGATTGGAGGGTGGGGAGTGGGGGGTGGGGAGTGGAGGAAAAAGTGGATGGGGGGGTGGGGAGTGGAAGAAAGAGTGGATGGGGGGTGGGGAGTGGAGGAAAGAGTGGATGGGGGGGTGGAGGAAAGAGTTGATGCGGGGGTGGGGAGTGGAGGAAAGAGTGGATGGGGGGTGGGGAGTGGAGGAAAGAGTGGATGGGGGGGGTGGAGGAAAGAGTTGATGCGGGGGTGGGGAGTGGAGGAAAGAGTGGATGGGGGGTGGGGAGTGGAGGAAAGAGTGGATGGGGGGGTGGGGAGTGGCGGAAAGAGTGGATGGGGGGGTGGGGAGTGGCGGAAAGAGTGGATGGGGGTGGGGAGTGGAGGAAAGAGTGGATGGGGGTGGGGAGTGGACGAAAGAGTGGATGGGGGGGTGGAGGAAAGAGTTGATGCGGGGGTGGGGAGTGGAGGAACGAGTGGATGGGGGGGTGGGGGGGTGGGGAGTGGAGTAAAGAGTGGATGGGGGGTGGGGAGTAGAGGAAGGAGTGGATTGGGGTGGGGGAGTGGAGGAAAGAGTGGATGGGGGGTGGGGAGTGGAGGAAAGAGTGGATGGGGGTGGAGGAAAGATTGGATGGGGGGTGGGGAGTGGAGGAAAGAGTGGATGGGGGTGGGGAGTGGAGTGGAGGAACGAGTGGATGGAGGGGGGTGGGGAGTGGAGGAAAGAGTGGATGGGGGGGTGGGGAGTGGAGGAAAGAGTGGATGGGGGGTGGGGAGTGGGGAGTGGAGGAAAGAGTGGATGGGGGGTGGGGAGTGGAGGAAAGAGTGGATGGGGGTAGGGAGTGGAGGAAAGAGTGGATGGGGGGGGTGGAGGAAAGAGTTGATGCGGGGGTGGGGAGTGGAGGAAAGAGTGGATGGGGGGGTGGGGGGGTGGGTAGTAGAGGAAGGAGTGGATTGGGGTGGGGGAGTGGAGTGGAGGAAAGAGTGGATGGGGGGGTGGGGAGTGGCGGAAAGAGTGGATGGGGGGGTGGAGGAAAGAGTTGATGCGGGGGTGGGGAGTGGAGGAACGAGTGGATGGGGGGGTGGGGGGGTGGGGAGTGGAGTAAAGAGTGGATGGGGGGGGGGGAGGAGAGGAAGGAGTGGATTGGGGTGGGGGAGTGGAGTGGAGGAAAGAGTGGATGGGGGGAGTGGAGGAAAGAGTTGATTGGAGGGTGGGGAGTGGAGGAAAGAGTGGATGGGAGGGTGGGGAGTGGAGGAAAGAGTGGATTGGGGTGGGGGAGTGGAGTGGAGGAAAGAGTGGATGGGGGGGAGTGGAGGAAAGAGTTGATTGGAGGGTGGGGAGTGGGGGGTGGGTAGTAGAGGAAGGAGTGGATTGGGGTGGGGGAGTGGAGTGGAGGAAAGAGTGGATGGGGGGGTGGGGAGTGGTGGAAAGAGTGGATGGGGGGTGGGGAGTGGAGGAAAGAGTGGATGGGGGGGTGGGGAGTGGCGGAAAGAGTGGATGGGGGGGTGGGGAGTGGCGGAAAGAGTGGATGGGGGGTGGGGAGTGGAGGAAAGAGTGGATGGGGGTGGGGAGTGGACGAAAGAGTGGATGGGGGGGTGGAGGAAAGAGTTGATGCGGGGGTGGGGAGTGGAGGAACGAGTGGATGGGGGGGTGGGGGGGTGGGGAGTGGAGTAAAGAGTGGATGGGGGGTGGGGAGTAGAGGAAGGAGTGGATTGGGGTGGGGGAGTGGAGTGGAGGAAAGAGTGGATGGGGGTGGGGAGTGGAGGAAATAGTGCATGGGGGGGTGGAGGAAAGAGTGGATGGGGGTTGGGGGGTGGAGGAAAGAATGGATGGGGGGGTGGGGGGGTGGGTAGTAGAGGAAGGAGTGGATTGGGGTGGGGGAGTGGAGTGGAGGAAAGAGTGGATGGGGGGGTGGGGAGTGGTGGAAAGAGTGGATGGGGGGTGGAGAGTGGAGGAAAGAGTGGATGGGGGGGTGGGGAGTGGAGGAAAGAGTGGATGGGGGTGGGGAGTGGAGGAAATAGTGCATGGGGGGGTGGAGGAAAGAGTGGATGGGGGTTGGGGGGTGGAGGAAAGAATGGATGGGGGGAGGAGTGGAGGAAAGAGTGGATCGGGGGGGTGGGGAGTGGAGGAAAGAGTGGATCTGGGGGGGTGGGGAGTGGAGGAAAGAGTGGATGGGGGGGTGGGGAGTGGAGGAACGAGTGGATGGAGGGGGGTGGGGAGTGGAGGAAAGAGTGGATGGGGGGGAGTGGAGGAAATAGTGCATGGGGGTGGAGGAAAGAGTGGATGGGGGTTGGGGAGTGGAGGAAAGAGTGGATGGGGGGTGGGGAGTGGAGGAAAGAGTGGATGGGGGGGTGGAGGAAAGAGTGGATGGGGGGGTGGGGAGTGGAGGAAAGAGTGGATGGGGGCTGGGGAGTGGAGGAAGAGTGGATGGGGGGTGGGGAGTGGAGGAAATAGTGGATGGGGGGTGGGGAGTGGAGGAACGATTGGATGGAGGGGGGTGGGGGTGGAGGAACGATTGATGGAGGGGGGTGGGGAGTGGAGGAAAGAGTGGATGGGGGGTGGGGAGTGGAGGAACGATTGGATGGAGGGGGGTGGGGAGTGGAGGAACGATTGGATGGAGGGGGTGGGTAGTGGAGGAACGATTGGATGGAGGGGGGTGGGTAGTGGAGGAAAGAGTGGATGGGGGTTGGGGAGTGGAGGAAAGAGTGGATGGGGGGGGAGTGGAGGAAAGAGTGGATGGGGGGGTGGGGAGTGGAGGAAAGAGTGGATGGGGGTTGGGGAGTGGAGGAAAGAGTGGATGGGGGGTGGGGA